>NC_092041.1:9669461-9863136 GCF_003086295.3 Arachis hypogaea | reverse complement strand
AGTATTAGCTGCTGAATCACAATTACATCCACCTCATCTGCAATAACAGCAGAAGAATCCTCATCTAGTCCAAGATTGGATTCACAAATATTTCCTACAACCGGAACTAGCTTGCTCATCATAAAGGTTTTGAATGTTTTTCCATGGATTTGCCGAAGGCATCCGAAAAGTTCTGTATTTATGATCTAAATCATAAAAAAGAAAAAAAAGATCATAAAATCAGGAAGTAAAAGTGTAAAACCATGAAACCTGACAAATGTAAACTGAGGATACAAAATATCAGAAAAGCATACTTCATTGTTCAATCTATCTATTGCAGCTTGCTTATTCTCTGCCTTAATCAAAAGGTACATCTTGCTGACATCCGGTTCTGTCCTTAACATCTTCAATAAGAACTAAGATTAATAGCAAATGAGTGTTAATTGTGCATCATAAGTTAAAAGCAGTAGAACCATGGTCCAAATTCCATAATCATAGATAGACTAATACCTTTTGCTAGAAAGCCGTTGCACCAGTTAAAAAAACTTCTCCCTCTTAAAACATGACAATATCCTATGCCCTTCCACTCCTATTAAGCATTGTCTGACCACCATACTCACCAAACCTTCACTCAATCTCTCCGTGCTTTTCGCATTTTGCGACAAGCGAAGCTTCCCGATCCATGATATAGTTGCAGTGTGTTCGTGTTATAAATGTAGGTCTTTCTTGTAATAGAAGAAAGGCAGAAGATTTTTCACATTTCCACCCCCTTGACAATGCACAAGTTTGTCCTTCTTGTAAAGGACAAGTGGTTGTTATCGTTCTGATTCACTCTGGTGATTTTATGGGGTAGAGTTGAGGAAGAACTAAAGGGAAAAATTCCCATGATTAAGAAGGGAAAATGAGAACCCAGTTCAGGAGAAAAATTGCTGCACCTAAAGATGATGCAGGTAAAAATGGTTACTTGGAAACCTTAGCTAATTCTTTCCTAAACAATAACAAAAAACAATTTATGGAGGTTAAAAAAAGAAAGGTTAGAATGAATTTGGTTGGTCTATATAAAGAATACAAAGTAGAATGGATTTAGGATGAAGGAATTGATGTTTGAGTACTTATAATAATACTACTATTTATGAATGTTAATAGTATCTTATATCGGCTCTCCTTTTTGCCACCCCTTCATTTCTTTCCCTTTTTGATTAATCTCTTAAGTAAGTGGAGTTTTCTATGATTTCTTCTTTCCTGAAAATATAGGGAAGAAAGGGTGGGGAGATTTTGAGCTAAAATATAGATAGGTAGATTAATGATAATAGTATTGTTATGTAAATGTGATAATAAATAGTTAACACTAAATATATCTACTATGATGTATTTTTTTATCTTTTTTTAACTTTTCTTCTATTCTCAGAAGAAATCTTATAACACCCAAGCATACCTTTTCCAAGCAGAGAAAAATTACATGTCAACTCTGTAGGTTCACACTTTAAACCAGAAAGTGATGGATTCCACAAATGAGAAACATGAGATAATGATTCTCATTCTTTGAAAGAGAATAGTCCCATATTTTTTTTTAATATTTACCATAAGAACATAAGAGTTTGTTCGGTTTGTATTTTTAGATTCTGTTTCTATGTCAGTTTTCTGATTTTAGAATTGTTTAAGTGAAAATAATAAATTCTGTTTTTCAACTTCCTCTTTTTTATTTACAAAATCTTGAAAATAGAAAATGAAAACGCAAAAAGGACTAGACTTTTTTACAAGACTCTAAAATCATACACAATTAATAACTGACATATCCATTATGCCCAGAATCAGTAATACATATGTTAAAGCTATAACAATTAGCAGCAACCATTTCTTTAGCCCAAAGAAAGAAGAAATAAAAAAGAAAAAAAAGTCCAATTTTTACACATCATATTCAAAGGTGATCTCCAATCAAAGATTCTCTGTGGATAATCAATCATCTTTCTGTAGCTCCTTAGTGGTAAAAAACAGTCCATGGATAGGCCTGGGACATTGAAAGCAACATCATCAATGGTCCAAGACTCTTCCATCCCGCGTAACGGCAGTCCTGCCCTCAGATTATCACCAAACTGGTGATAATCACGGTGACCTGCCGCCATGCGCAATCATGACGCCGTCCACCATTCTATAATCCTCAATCATTGTTGACATTGTTGTTTCCCAATAAGTAGGGTGAGTACCAGGTGACTGAATCCTTGTGAGGAAAGAGTCTTCAAGTACACTAGAAGGCCATTTTTCTGCTGAAGTATCCAAATGTGACATGCTTGATCATCTCTGCCCGTGTTATCACTGCGATCCAACAAGGTCCTTCTGATTTGCTGACAGCTTTAGAACGAACAATCAGTGGCCATATTCTTTCTCTCCCATTACTGTGCACCACTGAATACAGCAGACACGCCAAAGGATCTAGTCCCTACAACATAACAACTGAAATGTTAAAACGATACAATAATAAGTACATAATGAATACAAGAAAAATAATGGTCTTGGTACGAAGATCGAGAAGTGTATGAAATTAGTCTCACATCGAAAAAAACAGGAAAAAAATGAGTAATTTATAAGATGAGACACAGATTAATTTGATACATTTTATATCTGTGGTGGCCCAAAATATTAATAAGAGGTGTCTCTTTACTTAGATGCTGATCAAGTCAAGTCACTATTCTACGGATTTTCATGGTGTCATAGTTTCAGAGAGTGGACCATATGGAAAAAGATAACGTTTTCCCCATGACAAAGTAAATTGATATTTGAGAGTCTTTTGTTTTTGTCTGACATATTGAGACATTTTCCACTATAGAGAGAATCTTAAAAACTAATAGCCATGCCAAAACTAATTACACATGCATGATGAATTGATGATATGATGGGTTCCTATTTGAAGCAGGCTCCGAAAATAAAGAAAAGGAAAAACAAGAATGTGGTTAGATCGAAACAAAACAGGGGAATATTTAGTAAGGAAACAAAGATCCATTGTATTGGCCGGTAGCATATGCAGAATAAAGACAAGTTTCATATTAATTAAAGAGCAATGCTAGGGGGCCAGCAATTTTTTGTGATTGTTAGCTATCAACTAGCCATCAATGATAATTTGATGGTGTGAGATTGGTGTGAGATTTCATCCAATGGCTCACCTTTTTCTGCTGGTTACATGCTGGCTAAAATTCAATAAAACTGCTGATCTCCTAGACTTTCCTTAATTAAATGGAAAATAACACTTCCACCAGCATTTATGATTATATTTCATCACAAGTCCAAATCATCCACACAATTTCTGGATAAATGTAAATCATTGAATCTTTATCTTAATAATCCTAAATTCAAACCCCACCATATACATACTTAAAGAGGCTCTCATTCCTTACACTATTATATTACAAATGAGATTAAGATTTGGTTGGAGAAATTTTATTTTTAAAATAGTTTATAAAAACTAATTTTTAAAGATATATTTTTAAAAATTATAATATTATGTTAATAAATTAAATTAAAATGATATTTAATATACACAAGTAATATTATAAAATAATTTTAGAATTTAAAAATATATAATAAACATTAATATAAAAATTAAAGTTGATATTAATTAATATATAAATTATATAAATTTTTTAATTTGATAAGTAAAAATTAATTTAAATTTTTTAAAATATTTTAAAATACTTCTAACTTTTAAAAATTACAAATAAAATACATAATTTTTTATTTAAAAAAAAGCTTTGTTTTGAAAAGTATAAATATTTTTCAAAAAACGTTGCTAAATCAAATCTAAAACAATAATCAGTCATGGAGCTAACAATACAGTTAGGTGTCAACACCATCAATTTGTTTATAATATTAGAGTTGGCATAATAATCTTGTCAGAGCCAAACATCACTAGATTGGCGCTTAGATCCCAAATAAATCATTTAAGAAATGTCCCAAAACACCAGCAACAATTTGGAACCAAACATTACCCCATGATCAAACCTTGCTGACACCAAAACAAACTAGTACTAAGGTTGTGTTTGGTAACTGTATTTGATAAATATATTAAGACAGAAATTCAGGTATACTCCAAAATTTTAATTTGACACTTTCACAAGAAAAAATATTAGGTGTTTTTCAGTGCAAATTATAACTCCTACACTGATGTATTAATTAAATGACAAGTTATTAACAGAATATTTATAACATCGAAAATATTTGGTAACAAAAAAAATAGTCAAAACAGTCATAATTTACTTTTAGTATTCATTAATTATTGCGACAATTAATGAATGCTAAATAAAATAAGTTTTGGCTGTTTTTTTATTCTCCTAACATTACTGATGTGAGGGTGAATTCACCTGAACAGCTCTCCGAAGAGGGCGCACGCCGCCTTTGGCGGCATGGGGGCCGAGCCAAGGGTATGGCGCCACGCGACGGTGCCATCGACCGCACAACCTTGTGACGCGACAACCAACTCAATCCCCTTATGAGGTATCATTGCCAGATGACAAGCAGCCTTTTCTATATCCTGCAGGCCCAACCTCATCCACCACACCCTTGCCACCTTCCCGTTGCAAACACAGTCTTCACCGTCCCTTCTAACTTCCGGCACCCTGTTGCTGCCGTGAAGTGTTGGATAATGTACTCAGCTGATGATGACACCTGTCACAATAAAAAGAAAGACTCATTTTGCATCAATGTGAGTGGACATAGAGTAGAGTTATTGTTAGAGAGAGTTAAAGTAAAAGGTGAGAGTAGATGTGAAAAAGTTAGTAGTTTAGAATAAATGAGATGCACATGGGGGAGAAAGAAGGACACATTCCTTTCTTTGCAAAAGAAAGGAAGAAAAAACTGCAAGTGGGGATAGCATTCCACTGACAACAAATTAAAGAATGCATGCATGCCTGGGCATGGTTGAGGGAAGGAGAGAAGGGTGGGGAGGGACAGGGAAGAGAGGACAAGCCAGCACACTGAGGAGAAGCTTCAGATCAGGGTGCTTCTTGTTGAAGTGAGACTTGATGCAGCTCCAGTTTCGCCATGCATGGAGAACCTTCTTAGAAGAAGAAGAAGAAGAAGAAGAAGAAGAAGAGTTTGGTGGTCAACTTGGTCGTTGATTGGTTCCACTTCTGAGAGAGTTGCGAGCCGACCCATCATCATCTTCTTCTTCTTCTTATGAGAATGAGAGAATGAATGAAGAGTTCACAAAGGAAGACACTCTTTAAAAAGAAACACCCACACACACCTTGCTAGATCCTCTTCTTTTCTGCTTTACCACACGCTCTACATTGGTGCGTGTGCCTCACTACCTATCTTTTAATAACAAAATTAAAACGTTAATTTTTCGGATGGTAAAATAAGGTGAAAATCAATTGAAGTCGAATTCACGTGAAATTAATATCTAAGAGTCGTTAGATAAAAATTTAATCAAATCAGTCAAATTATCTAACGACTCTCAGATATAATCAACTTTAAATAAAGTCGACTGTATCTGAGCTTTCACAGTACTATAGAATAACTCATTATGTACCAACGAGTTATAATTCAAATAATATAGTCTTACCTATATTCACTCCTTACTTTTGAAAAAAAATAACTCACTACATATTTGAGGATCGATCGATTTGAACATCAATCCCCTTTAAGTATGATACTTACTATGATACGAGGGGAATGTGGATCCCACACATATAAAGTAGCAACTTAGGGATGGGATCATGGGATGAAGAAAATCCTACTTTCTTGGACTTCCAGATTCACTGTTGGATGCTTCCCACAAATCAAATCGGTCACTAATTCAGGTAAAAAAATACATGATTTCATTCAACTACTGCTACCATCTTTTTAGCAGATTTATATTATTCATAAAGTTGGCCCATGCTTACTTTATATTTAGAAATGCAATTGGCCTGAGGAAATCAATGTTTCTTAACTTCTTGTAATATAAAATAATAAATAAAAAACCATATATAATTTATCTTTATCAGTTCTATTGTTACTTTAAAGTGGATAACACATGCAAATGCAGAAAAATAAAAGGAACCTGCACGTCATCACGTGTTGTGCATCTTTTCTTAAATAAAAACAGTAGCATGGAATGTGTAGAAATTAGAATGGTACGTGCTGAAACAGAATTGCAGAAACGAATTCAAGCCATCTTGTTCATGCATTTTTTTGTATTACTGTAATCTCACCAACTAATAGTGGTGATAAGTGAAAATCCTACTTAATCAGTAAAAAATAAATAAATAATTCCACATCATTAAATAAAATTCCACACCATTAAAAATACTAATAATAATAAGTAATTAATGACTACAAATCACTAATAAATAATCCGACATTTTTACCAAATTATATAATATATGTATTAATATTTTAGTTATTATTTGTATATGAATATATTTTCGTCTCAGTAATTATTCTATTTATTACCCAAAAAATAAAACAAAACAAAATAACTCAACTCGCCAAACAGTAGATTTCATATACTTTTGTGGAATGACATCTGAAGTCATCATAACACTGTATAAATTAATAAAAACAAGTCACAACATTGCATACTTCACAATTATAGCCTACTAAGATCCGAATCAATGGGGGAAATTTTAAAAAATTCGTACACTTTTTGGCTTTTGTGTATATTAGTTCAGAAGTTATTTAAATAATATTGAATGTACGAGACGCCTAAATTTATTAGGCTTCATTTAGTTATAAAGACAAGATATTAAAAATAAAAAATAAAAATTAGTATTTTTATATTTTATTTAATAATAAATTAAATATTTTTTATGATTAGTAATAAACTAAATATAAATAACAGATTATAAAAATTTAATTCATTACATTTTTTATACAAAAATATTAAAATATAATTATACAAAAATTTATAAAAATAATAAAAAGAAAATAAAAAAAGTACATCCCTTATTAGTATTTTTATTTTTCTGTCAAAAAAATATAAAATATATTAATTTAATAATTTTTAGAATACAATATTTATATTTATATCTTATATATTAAATATAATTTTATAATTTTGTATTTCTATTTTAATGTCCATACTTATAAATAAATCAAAAATATTTAACATAAAAAATTTAACCAAAATCAATTAAAATTATTTTATTTTAATAATTAATAAATATTAAATAAAATAATTCTAACTATGTTTTTTTTTTCTAACACTAGCATAAACAAACAAGGTATAATATACGAATATTTCTACACCGTGCCAAATTCTTTGACTTTGACTTATATACATGTGTGTAATGAAGAGTAGGCGCGTGGAATAGTAATGCTATGTATAAATGAAGCGAGAGGGTGGTGAAGGGGTTAGTGAAGTGAGGAGAAGGAGCTTTTAAGGGAGGCAATGCAATTTAGTTGACGTGTCCACATCGCCTCTCGTTTGCAATTATTCTATTTCTGGTAGTTCGGTGCGAATAAGGGTGCCATATGCTTTGTTTTTTACTTTTCTCTAATGTCCTTGTGTTTTTAGCTTTGCATATTTCTGCTTAACATTTTTTAGATTCATTCAACGATCAAGTTGGTGGGACTCGTGGCTCTTGTTTGTTGATAGCCAAGCTTTATGAACTTCACTACATTATTCTATTTGTTACTATTGCTATTATTATTATTTTGCCGTCGGTCACTAAGTATATCAATAAGAAATTAGAAATCTAATCTATATATCTAAATATGTAAATGAATTTGAGCTACTACCACTCGGTATTTATACTTAGTGTGTGTTTGGATTATAGTTTGTAAACGGGAGTTTGAATAAAATTGATTTTGCAAACTTATATCAAAATGGATTATATCAAAATAAACTTGTATTAAGTGATTTATGTTTGACAATATTTATATCAAAATAGATTATAGTAAAATAAATATTGTTTGGATTACACTATTTAAAATCACTTTTAGATACAAATTTTTAAAATAGACATCAACTTAAATAATTTTTGTATATTATTTTAATTTAGATATTTAAATATATCTTATTAATTAATTCTAAAATAAAATTAATATTTATACACTAAAATAAAAATAATATATAAAAATTGGCAAAATATACTTTTAATTAAAACTAACAAAATATAAATTTTAGAGAGTATTAAAAATAATAAAAAATTAAATATTTATTTTGGTAATAATTGAAATAAATCAAAAAAAAATTTATGATATTTTTTATATAGTATATTTTTAGTACTCTTAGTACTCTTTTTTAGTATGTTATAATTTTTTATTATTATTATTTACAATTAATTTTTGTTTAATTCACTTTCTAATAGGATCAATATATTATATTAAAAAAATAAAAATAATACAAAAAAATTATAATTATAAAAGTGTATAATATCAAATAAATAATTAATAAAAAAATAGTAAATAATAGAAAAAGATAGTTCATATAAACAAAAATAATATAAATAATCCAATAGTATGCATAAAGGATAAAATTGGTAAAAGATAAATAAAGATTGAGTATTGATGGCTAAAAGTTCGTTGGTGAAACGCAGAAATTTAAAATTATTACTTCTTGAAAACGTGGTTTTGAATGCAAAATCACTTCTGCGTTCATAAATCAAAAATTTGTCAAACCAAAAATTACAACTTTCAAAATATCTAAACGTACTTCTTCTCTTTGAACTTCTTCTCTTTGAACGTGATTACCAAACACACCCTTAGTAATTGCTAGTCAGTGTAGACTTCTGCTATTTTCTGGTCCCGCTTCCAATTTAATTTTGTCATATCTTTTGGCTTTACTACCTCAAGGATTAATCTTTTAATTTCTACAGGAATGTTTTTGTTTAGAGATTTTTTCCTACTTATACTTGCATTATTATTTGTTCCTGAGTTTCTTTATAAACAAGAAACTACCTGAAAATGAATGGGCATATGCATCCATGAAGATTCAAGAATGGGACAAACAAAATCTGAAGATTCAATTACAAAGAATGTGTTTAACTAACACTAAAACAAATTATTCATTTTCTGAATCCGAAACCTCATCCTCACACAACTCATCACTCGATTCAACCTCTTCCGAATCCTCTCCTCCGTGAGCATGAGGATCGGCCTCCTCTACCAGGGCGCCTTTGGCCCGGTAGAGAAGGCCGGTTCTCATGACATGGTAGAACTTGTCTCTATGGCGAGCAAGTGGATGAGGATCCACAAGCTTGCCACTCTGATAAGCTTCTCTGAGAGTGACAGTAATAGTCTTACACTTGAGAGACAAGTAAAAGATGCCAGGGTAGCGAGTGAAAATCCTTGTAAACTTATGCGGAAGACTCAATTCTTCTCTCAAACTCCGAAGGTAGTTCCTCTTTGTTTTCTTATGAATACTCAAACTCAGAAACTCGTGCAGAACTCCAACAACCCTCTTCTCCATCAAGTCACTCTCAGGATCAATTTTACTGCAATCTGCATACGGAGATATGTATGGAAGCTTCTCGAACTCTTCCATCCAACTCCTAACCTTTTTCTGAGATCCGTAACCTCTCGGGAACCTCATCGGAAATACTAATGCCGCTTTTCCTCTCTTCGATTCTCTGCACTCATTCATCTTCTGTACTGCTGAAATCGCCAGATCTTCCCGCCATTGCGATATTTTCAGTCCGATCACGCCGTTAGGGTACTTTACCAGCTGGAACTGGTCGGGGAATTTGGGGATTAGGGTTTTCTCGAAGCAATCGGGGAGGCCGAGGTCCCATTTCAGAGGCTGGAGTGCGTGCAACGGCGCCGTTTTGGTTCTCATCATCATCAGCACCTTCGAGAGCCTCTCCACGGCGTCGTTTTCGTGGCTCTGGTGGATTTCTTCTTCGAGCGAATCGAGGAGCTTTGCGGTGTCGGTGAGGCGGAAGCAGGGGAGGGATGGCCAGCGAGGGTGCGGGAATTCCTCGAAGAGGGAAGGATAGCGGCGGAGGAAACGGAGGACGGGGACTGTCAGCCCGAGGAGCTTCTGCCAGTCGGCGACGGACTTCGCCGTCAGGAATCCGGCGGAGGAGCGCTTCACGGCGTCCTTGAGGAGGCAAGCGGCTTTTAGATCGGTTTCTTTGTCGATGATGTGGTCGAGGCTTCGGTTCTTCACCCACTTGAGCCGCACCTTCACTATGCTCCGCTGCCATTGCTGGTGGTGGTGGTGGCAGAGCTTGAGAAATTGAAAGACGCGATTTTTGTTTCCGAAATGGTTCATGCTTGCAGGGAAACTCTTCTGGAGGTAATAATTTACAAAAACCCCAATATAACCCTAGCACTCTTGTTTTTGTTATGGTTTTTTCTCGGTGGCGATTTTTTTTGGGGGTAGCGGGAGGGAGGGGCGGCGCCGGGCGCGGAGGTTGATGCTCATAATCTTGCTTTAAGCATAATAGGCTAGTGAGTGTGATCAGAGAAAGATAATGGGCCAAGGTTTATGGAGTGGAGTCCAAAAAAATATTGTAAATGGCTCTTTGGTTATAAACCCAAGAATAAGTAACATTGCACCATTCTAGACCAAAAACAATAAAAGCAACATTGCACCATCGCAGCCTGTCCATGACCACCAAAAAATTTTTACATAGACTTCATCCACAAAAACATAAATATTATTTTTTGGGTTTAGTGAACACTACACAGAAGTTATAGAGTAATTCTGGGCCTATCAAATTGAACTGTAGAACAGCAATGGAGGACTTGTAAAGGCCCAACAGAAGTGTATAGTATGATCCAAGTCTTTTATGATCCTACAAACAAAACAAAGATCTGATGATCAAATTGAAACAAAAAACGAGAAGTTTGTAACACACCCTGTCACAGGTTCTTTGATGATAGTTTTGACTATTGACTTATTGAGACGCATAAAACTATGAAAGTCTCTGCACTTTTGAAAGAAGCAGATCCAGTTTTAACTATGCTTATGTTAAGAATGATGTCTAATTTTTTAGAGATAAGTGATCCTTGTTTTTTTCGGGGAATAAACAATGTTCTCACCAAAGCCTTGTGAGATACTTATGTCAGTATTTAGTCATTGTGGTTGTCTTTTTCAAAAATTTTAACGAGTTTCTTTCGCAATAATATCTTGTATGAGATATCCCTTTTTTTCATCCATAATAGTCATTTGAAAAGAGAAATAGACTATGAGCCCTTTATATCTCTAACTAACAAACTAACATGTTCCCTTTTTTCTGTTGGATAATCCAGCATGGTGAATATTCTCTTACCCTTGATGCATTGCATGCTTCATCACCTCTTTTCTGTATCGCATAGCATAAGAATAATAACATCATCAATCAAATTAGAGGACGCGGTAAAGATCAGATGAGATGAGGGGTGATCCGTTGCTTGTAGCAAGCGTTCACCAAGAATGCCATTGTCTTTTCATGTCTCCTTTTTTCTTTCTTCTTTTTTTTTTTTCCTTGAAATGGTTCAAACAGAAGGAATACACAAGCACTTTCACAGTTCACTCACTCAAACTCAAGCATAATAAACAAAATAAGCATAATTCTTCTGACAAGTGACAAGATATGTCTTTGCAAGAGTCACTCACGTTCACGAAGGATATCTCACACAGATTCTCGTTGGTGTTCCCAGAAGAAATTCAAACTGTGTGTGTCCCTATCCTCTGTTTTCTGAAGGCACCTCATGTTTGAAATGACAAGACAAGAGTGTTCCTATTTTCCCAAACTCTATAAACAAAAGATCATAAAAATATTTGTTCACCTTAGACCAAAGTCACCCCCATCATTACCCCCTCATGCCCCAACATATAGCTGCGAAAAATCCTCTCTCTCTGTAGTCCTTTCAATCTTCTGCATAAATGCAGTACCTTCTTCATGTTCTGTACATTAACACGGTAAGAGATGATCATCTACCCTCACAGTATTCTTTTCATAAATAGGTACGAAGGAGCCAATAACAGTTTGTTAGATGGCTTATGCCCCACCACACTACTTAGGCTGAATTTAGAGATTGCTTCAAAAATGAAATAGAAAGATGATAGATGACACAAATTTATTTGCAGAGATATATAAGAGAGAGTGGATCAAATAGTCGTTCATTGCTTTTTCTGTTCATTCCAAAATATTGGGACAGTGGTCAGTGGGGGACCGGGGACATATTTTCTGTGTCCCGAATCAATCACCGTACAGGCCTTAGAGATATGGGACAGACATTCACAGAGGTTTAGGTTCATTTGACATGATCAGCTTTCTTCTTCACTCTATGGCTAGTAGCTTAATATGTATCTACATTGCTATAAAAAGCAAGAAGTAGAACGATCTTTATGCTCATCCGGACATGCATGCATTACTTTAGAAAAGTAATGATGACTTAAAAGAATGGGTTGAAGAACTACTACTTTTTGGTGGCATATGGGGAGAAGTCCAGGCAAAAGTTTTGCTTCTTATGTTCCAGTTCATAAGTATTTCAATTCAGTTTTATTAGTTATTTGCATCTTTTTGTAAGGTGAGTATGAAAATGGATTAATATTATCATTGATAGATGATTTTAGTTCATCTCAATAGTTGTCTTATTCTTCTGTGTGTTACTTCTTGCTACTGATGTAAATCAAAAGGATTTGCATATATATTTTCTTCTTATTGTTCCTGTTTTGTTTTGCAACATGCCAACAAATCCAATCAGAAAAAAAAAAGGGTTCCATTTCTTACAAATCGTACCATGCTTGCCACTAATCATGTACTATATGCTCCAAATTGGATGGAAATATTACCATACGTATCATATCGACTATTAAACATATATATTGGTCACTATGGGAAATATGCTAATGTGTTTCAAAAAAAAAACGTATGTTTAAGAATAAGTCATTAATATGACAAGAAAATATTTAATTTCTATAAATAATATCCCATGCAAAATAATTTCATTAAATAAGAATGATACCCGGTCTTGAATACCATTTACGAAAAGAAATAAACCACCACTCGCTCAAGTTAATTTGAGGGGAAATTATATATAATTGCTATCTTTCCTTCCACTTCTCTATCATCATCTCAACCCACGTATTTCTTTTTGGTCGCTCTTGCTCCAACTATGTATCCCGTATGTATGGTAAGTGATCTATAAACATTCAAATATTTAGTTTAATTTCTTTTATCTTGCTATTGGTCTCTCAATTTTTTTTTCTTCTATTTGATGCTAATAACTAGTTATTGTTTGATCTTGTAAGCTGCAAATTGAGTTGTTGGAATAGTGTTACCTAGACAATAATGTAGAATTCACACTCCATTTAATGGTGGGGTTCCAATAACATTTCTTGTAACAAATAATATTGTATTGTAGATGAGTCAAGGTTACTACTGTTGCCATGAGGGTTCATATCCTTACCCGTCATGTTATTGTGAACATCAGCAACACTATATAATCGACAACAACAATAACTATGTGGAAAGAAACCCTTACCCTTTTGACGGTTCATGTTTTGATGCAAGATTAAGGAGGCCTTATTATCCCTATTATTACCATAATTCTCGAAATGATGGTATTCAGGGAAGAGTGGATCCTTATGCAAGCTATGGAACACACTACTTTGAGTCTCCACTTTTGGCGTACCCTCAACCATTGCCACCACCACACAAGCATCCATTTCATGATCTAGAATCCATGTGCACAATTATGTGATCTTAGCTAGTTAGAAGCATCATTGAGTCGAGATTTTTTTTTTTTTGGGGGGGGGGGGGTGTGGGCTTAGAAACATTTTTTAGTTTAATGTTAACGTATCTTATCATATCATAATTTATGAGGTGGTGATGCGATATCACTTCCATTTTGCAGTCTGTAATCTAATTTATTGAAATCTTTTGTTCCTTTTTGGTGATACGACATACGACTTTACGCGGCATTATGTCTCTGATATAAAAGAATATTTTCAAATTGTCATTGTGTTTGTGCAAGTTTTGCCATATGAATGATGAGACATCTCGTTCATCTTTCACGGAATAAACTTTTTGTGCTTCACCGGTGATTTCATCCATTTATTTAAAATTAAAAAATACAAAACAGAAAACAATATATAATACATGTATATCTTGGAGAAGAAATTAATTCCCATAATGAAATAACAATTTTTGTTTTTGGTAAATCATCAGGGCAAGGGCCCAGAAAAGAGGACAAAATTCAAAAGAAGTAAAATTCTGCCCAAAAATTGAACTCTTTTGACAAACATCCAAAACACTAATGGTATTCGTGAGGTACACTTTAACTCCCCCAACCGCACGTCATGTTTTCTCTTGTTAACCATAATGGGCAAATTAATGTCTTCTCTTTCATTGTTGGATAGTAAGCCCTTAAATGCTGCACCTACCATAACCAATAGTACCTTATGAAAGAGAAGACATTTTGGCATAAAAAATTAAATTTTTAATAAAATAACTAAAAGATGACATTTTAATCCTTTAAAAATGATTTTGATTTTACAAAAAACATCATTTCTTCACATTTGACAAGCAACTCAAGTATGTATTTAATTTTGATGTCTCATCAATATAAAACCGTTTTACACATACATCCTTCATGACAGTCACATTTGAACAAATAACTTTACATTAACAGTGTAAATATTCATCCCAAAGACCAAATGTAATTACACAATCAATATATCAAAATTAAACTCATTCATATATTTGGTCTATTTTTTATTGAAACATTTAGAAATTTAATTAGAAAATACACTAAAAAACAACAAACTTCAACCTCTAGACCCTTTTCAACATAAAAAAAAACGTGCCAGAAACAAATTCACGTAGAAGATAAAAAAAAATCTCATTTTTTAAATAGACTTGCAAAATACCACGTTAAAATCTAATTATTAGAGTTCTTTCAAATGTCTTTATATTTAGTGCATTTTATCAAACTAAAATTATCTTTAGAAAATCAAAATGTCATTTTCTTTTTTGAAGGTCATTTTGTCAAAAATTAGATCTTTTGGAAACCAAAATGGTAATTTACCCTTTCAGTTCAGTCCCCATGCCCATTTCAAACTTGTCAGTACAATTAGCAACGCACTTGATTAGCAAAACAACAGTTTTGAAGACATACGTAAGCTAATGCTGCATTATTAGCAGATATTTAAACCATAAACTCGGCAGTTAGTTGATGTGACGGACTTAAAAGTGATTAGTTAATTGCTAGATCTATTAAGCCATTGGAGAATATAAGAAAGCTATAACTTTATAAAGAAAAATAAAAGAAGGTAAAGGAGGAAATTCGTAAAAGGGGATAATAATAATAATAATAATAATTACTTTTTTTTTTATGAAACAAAGGTGACATAATACAAAGCAGATCATTGCAAGGAACCCCACATGGGAGATACCTGGGAAAAAGACAAAGGCCATGATCTACCACTCTTACAATATCTTGTCAACTAAATACTTGATTCTTTCAACCTTTTTGTTTAAGTGTATCTCTGGATCTGACCTACACAAATTGAGATCCATGATCAATTAAGAAAACCCTCAACACAACATGCCTGAAAGACATAAGACGGGGAAAATCCTTCATCACATGCAAAATTCTGCTTTGTTTTTGCAATTTGAACATATATTTATTTGTTTATATCTTTATGAAATTTTTATGGCATCAGTTCACATATATATTTAAGTATCTTATGACACACATTACAAAATTGATACACCATAATGCACAATATGACAATTATGCTTTAAATTATAAAAGATAAAAACAGCGGATAGCAGGGAAGCAAGAAGAATGAATTATCAAGGGAAGGAATAATACCTTATGAGTCAACGCCTAGATCTATTCTTGCAGCAGCGGAACTCAGCTAAGAGAGCTATATGATCCGAGGACCATTCTGGAGAAGGAAGTGCGGTATCTTTCCTCAAACTCTCCTCATCCAATAGCTCCAATAGTGACTCCACAACCAATGAATCCGCTGAAAAGGAAACAAAAATGATATTGCGTCACAATAAGGAACCATGATGTTAGGTTTATAAATCATATAATACCGCAAGAAAGCTTACCTGTATAAAATATATAATCTAGAGAGCCAATAAAATCTCTCGTGACATTTGTGAATAAAGGTTCATTTGTTGTGCTGTCAAGTCTACGTTTATGCTGTTCATAACCAAGACCCATTGTTCTTGCAAAGGATGAATATGCACTGACCTGAAATTCAAAGTAAGATGAGTCAGGAAGAAAAAGCAGGGCGGAATTTATAGAACCAACGTGAGAGACCATACTACTTCATAGGTTCTTGTACATAACAACAAAGAAAAAACCAACAAAACAAAAAGAATTACATTATGGATTGTACTTGAATGAATGAATACATTACCAGTGGCAACTGGTGAACCAACTTGCTGTGAGGGCGCAATATATTAAGTGGGTCAACAGCTAAATCGGGATGTGAAGGATCTACCTTCCCCATTGCAAGAAGTGCATGGGGAGCACTACAGAAAGTATGAATACAACTTAGAAACAAATTACAGATAATGATTAAAAAAATCCCTTATGGAGCAAAAATGTATTGAAATTAAGCATAAAGAGAGGCAATCCAACCTTCCTGGAATTGAGTTGAAGTCTCCACAAACCAACATTGGAATGTCTGCACTAGCAGCTATTTTCTCCAATCCTTTTAACAATGTATGCACCTAACGGGGGGAGGAAGGAAATTTTTAACTATTACATTCATCATACACACAATGTTAAACATGAACGTGTGAAGGGAATGCCTTACCTGCCAGAGCTTGACATCCTTTAAATCTTGCTGCACATTTACATGAGTATTTGCCTAGCATCCATAAGAAATTATATTTTAGCAATGCCAATTATTTTGATAAAAATAGTCTTTTGAATTCAAACCTAAGCAAGAAAAGTAAGGCAGACAATACCATCTCTTTCTTAAAGGAATAATGATTCACCCTTAAACAAAATTCATTTAAAAGAGAATCAACAAATTTTGAAGCCAAACATTTATGCCAGTCTTTCAATGTTTATTTAGAGAGAAAAAAAGTAAACACCTCAGCATCTGCCTAATCCACAGTTCTTGAACCAGCCTAAAAGGTAAAAATACATAGCTAAGAAAATAGGCCATCAAAAATCAAAGTGGAAGCTGATTGAGAAAGGAAACATGCTTAAATGAAACAAACAAATTTCCAACACATATTACCACCCTTAATATTAATGGAATACTAAGAAGAAAATCAAGTGGAAAGCTGCTTCAGAAGGAGCATGCTTAAAAGACACAAACATGCCTAACATATATTGGGATGACCACCCTTACTAATAATGGAATAATAAGAAGAAGAATTCCATAGAGCAGATTCTAGATGCATCAAGGAACAAAAGGGAAGAGACGACCACCTAGTGATCAAGGAACATGAATAAATCAAAAAATAGAAAAAACATACCACACATAGAAGCTGCCTTTTTCCTGGATTATCAACAGGCTGATTGTTAACCTTTGCCTCTAGAACAACTATTAGTGCAACATTATCCTAAAAGACAAAATGGAAACTCGGTAAGCATCATTTCTATGAGATACTATTTCTATCTTCAGCATACAAAAGGTGACAAGTTATGTTCAACAAGTCACCTTAACAAGCCTATTCAAGGCAGTTTTCCTCTGGGTGGTGGGGATCATAGCATCTGTTAATGACTGTGCAGCCTTATTAAATTCAACCTGTGTGCACATATCACTGAGTTGAGTATAAAATGATTGGAAACACTACAAAGTACGCATAAAATAATCCCTAACCTCATATTTCTTCACATGTGAAAATCTGTCTCTACGAAAAAATGTTGCACAACCATCAATTTTATTGTTGCTATCATTGTATACCTGCAAGTTCACAAAGCATAATTAAACATTAGAAACGAATTTAAAAATTCCGTCAAAACAAACTAAAACACTGCAACCACCTCATTTGTTTTTCTCTTGTATAGACCATAATAGCCATGTTTATCCAGTTCTGGGGAAAAAAATTCCTCATAATGGTCACTTTGAACCTGCAACAGTACAATAAAACAGAGAGTACTTTATTCAAAACAATTTTAAAAAAAATAAAATTAGAAATAAATTTAGAAAAACAGATGTCATTAAAGATCAGTATAGATAACAGCAAAAAGCAGATGTACATACCTCCTGCAGACAAATAATATCTGCACGGTAACCAACTATTTCTCGTAACAAATTTTGCCGGCGATATGGCCACGAAAGAGCCCATGAAGGGCAATAATTGTAAAGATCGCTTGAGGCATATGCATCAGATAATATGTTATATGATAGAACTGTAAAAGATCCTGAAGATGTTATACGTCCGTCAGCATCTAAATGCCCCATCGGATCAACAGGTATCATTCGTCGTGGGCTAGGTGAAGGAGCAGGAATGACACGGGACGTTAGTAGAGTGCTAGCATGCCCCACAGGAAGTTTTGTCTCTGCGTCAACTACAACACACTCAAACTTCAGGACATGACCAATGTCATCGGCAGTAGGGGTGTATGTCTTAGAACGTCCAACTTCAAACCACGTTTCACCACCGCTTCGTTGTGTAACTGCTGCCGGATACAATGGTGCAGATCCATTTGTCAAGCTAGCACTTGATGCAGAGGCAGATAAGCTGGTATTTGATGACCCAGAGCCAGAATTATTAAAACGCCCAAATAACTCCTCCTCTTCATTTCCATTTTCATTGATTGCACTTGCAGCACGGTCATGTAAGACACGATGATGTTGCCATGCATCTGAAAAACACTTTGATGTGCAATGGTAACTCTTGGCAACAGGTATTTTGGCCTTGACACAACCTAGACACTGCAGGGTGGCTTGCTCTGATGGGTGTATGCTACAAACAGCAACCTTTTTATCACTTTGTACACGATACCTGCCATAAGAAATGTCGAAATGATCATGTCAAAAAACAGAGCAACTATTTGGAGAATCACCTTTTTAAAAAAACTATGTATAGAAGAATACTATCAAG
The DNA here is from genome assembly GCF_003086295.3 of Arachis hypogaea. NCBI lineage: Eukaryota > Viridiplantae > Streptophyta > Magnoliopsida > Fabales > Fabaceae > Arachis > Arachis hypogaea. The sequence continues at coordinate 9,844,222 of NC_092041.1, read as the reverse complement.
ACGTAGAGATTACTTTTGGTGATAAACAAGGTGACATCGTAAACATTCTTGCAAATCATAAATTAAAAGACACAACATTTTTCTTGCATTTGAGCCAACAGTAAACAGCTCCCCATTGTAAAAACTGAAAGTGATGGTCACATCCTCCTTAAAAAATGCATTTTGCATGCCAATTTTCCACAAAAATTAACACTAAACTAGATTTGTTTAAGAAATAACTAAACATCAGCACAAACTATAAAAGAAATCATGTGCAATACCTAACATAAAATTTGGTATTCATGTTGAGCTTTTCATTACATCTAGAACCTATATGCTATATTTACTAGTAAATGAACTCGTTAAAATACCTTTAAATGACTAACAATAAACATATGCACTTAAAATCTCCAACATCACAATGATACACTGGAAGACAAATCCACAATCCTGTATTAGAGATTATGAAACAAAATCTAAATGTAGTGATTTGTTGAGAACATATCACAATGTAACAAACTTGAAGTCCCAGTTTCCCCATATATGTATATAATTTTGTGCAGGCCAATACTGCCTAGCAGAGGACTAGCTGACAAGGGCATAGATGCAAATACCCAAGAAGCCATATATGACTATATCATGCAGTACAGGAATGGCGTAGCAATATCAGAACAAATTCTTTGGACAGCCAGACAGGCATCTGTGAGCACCACAGCACAATCAGAAAAAGTTTTTTTGATACTGCAACCAATTCTCTAATCACTACATACTTCAGTCAATTGTGCTGCACAGGTTTTGTACTACTATTATTATTTCTGTTTCTTAACCTTTGTTTGAAATAAAAAAAAAAAAACAATACTTACATGAAGATATAATAAAAAAGAAGCAAAAATGACATCAACCAATGGTGAAACCAAACAATATGAAATCCCGCTTAATAAGAGTAATCCGACTGCTTTCTAAGTTCAAACCAAGACTACATAAAATGAAATTTCAATTCATATTATCAGAAAAGAATAGACCAAAGTAAACAAGCAGATAAAGTAATCCTCCGACACGCACAATGAAGCTCAAATACCCACATTACACACGTATATACAACTACCCCCAAAGTCATCAAAAGCAAAGGCAATTCAAATAGCACCCAGAAAAGGTCAAATTTTTTGTAGAAAAAGAAGAGGGGGGAGGGGAAGAAGCTGCAAATAGGGGCAGTGCACTAACCACTTGTAACGCAAGAAATGGCCATCTAAGGGATTGGTCTCGGAAACATCATCGGTGGTAACGGTCTTATCTGGGCGGCGGAGGAGCACGTAAGGCGTGAGCTCACATCCTACAATGGGAATATCGGAAGGGAGGTGCACTCGCAGCACGCTCAGCATGCTTCACTCTTTGACCCTATCAACACCAATGTTCTTCTTCTTCTCCTGCTGCTACTGTTGCTGCTTCTGACGCTACCGCCCGTAACTGTATCTGTAACTGTAACTGTAATACGACGTTTGCAGGGGCAGATACCTGACGGATCCGCCATTTACATGGCTCGAGTACCCGCCAGCCTTGACGGAGGCCCAATCCGAAGAAACCCTAGGCGGAAAATTAGGAGATCTTACGAGGATAGGAGATTGGAGAGGGGAATCGATGAAGGGAGAGAGAAAGTGTGGGTTTTAGAGAGAGAAAGAGAAGAGAGATCGAAGATTAGGGTTTTACTGAGGGAGGATGTGGAGGGAACAGTGGAAGTAATCGCAAAATGGGTTCGAGTTTGTGTCTTGTCGAGTTGTCTTCTGCCTTTGGGGGGAAACACTTAGACAAGAGAGAGAAAGATACCATTATTCTTTTTTATATCAAAAATAGGAAATATATATTATCACTTTTTAATTAATAACCTTATTTTCTTCCGATGTATTGTTTCAAATCATTATTATTAATGATAAAAAAGTTCTTATATTATCATGAACAATAAAATAATAAGAATGAAAAATAATTTTAATTAGAAAGAAAAATATCATTTTTTTAAGACAAAACTGTACACAAAAATAGTGTCTCCTATCTTTCTCTCCTATGTTAGTTGTTATTAATATGCGTGGATTGATAGTTTTTTTCCGATACACATTTTTTTATTTTTATAAAAATAAAAATAGTTATATAATTTCAAAACTAAATATCATTATGAATTTAATTTTGATGCACTGTTAATGTTAATGTAAAAAATTTTATACGTACATCCAATTATATAATATTATATCAGTAAAAATAATTACCTTTCACATTGACGTAGATGATCATAAAAAATAATAGATATAATTGCACAACTGTATAAAATATTTTATACTATCAGTGCATCAAATTAAACTCTATTATTACATGTTAAAAATTATGAAAGGATTAGTAACCAACCATTTTTAACTAATATTTCAACTAATAATGTTCAAAGGAGCAAAATTTATGTGTTTGTAAATATCCCTAATCAAGAGTAAGGTATATGGCGCACCAAACGATATCAATCATCCACGTTAGTGGGGATAGAACATTGGTACTTATAAAATGAATATTGCTACTCCCATCATACTATCATACAAACATTACAATCTTACATTTATATATCAAACAACCGTATAAAAATTCCGGCAATAGAGATTGACATTAGAAGCTCTAAAACACAACACTATTCCAACTCAAAAAACCATCTATGGCGGCTCTTTTCCCTTTCCCCATCGGCGTACTTTGTCATTTGGGAACAACATTTTCACTCAATCTCAGCTCCCTAGTGGCTCTTCATCGTCCTTGTCCTGTGCTACAACATTAATCTTCACTGCTTACTTAACGGATGTTTAATATCACTCTATCTGAAAGTGATCAAAGATTGATAGTTGACTAGTTGTAATAATTATCAGAAAAAAAGGTTAATATGAAATTAACTACAATACTATTATGATCGTTTTCTTTATTCCTTTTCAACTACCAGTTAATGTTACAAGGGACATGCACCACAAGCCGATAGAAATACAGTGCAAAAGGGTTTCAGAGTTGAACTAGAAGAACCACCTCCTTGACTTGGTGGAATTTTTAACCAGTGCAATAATTATATTCACACGTCGTTGATGGTATCATGAGGTTCATTCCGACTTTGTTAGTTCGTTCATCATCAAAGTATCTCTGAAATATCGTCCATACTTTATTGGATCTTTGGCCATTAATACATGAGCAATGATAGGAGTAATCTCTTTACAATTATACTATGGCACAAACTTTAATTTTCATTCATGATTCAATACTCAAGTACCTATGTACAACTTGAAATAACTTCCATAAAATCAAATTAACTAAATAGTAATCCGATAAAAGTTTAACACAATTATATATTTATATGCTGCCAAGTGAGCAGAAGAAAGTGACTTTTGTACTTAATATCCATAATCTCAACAAAAAATAATAAAAATAGGAGAGAGAGCTTTGTGTCTACATGACAATGCATTATCAACTGTCAATTTATAACTCTTTACATTAACAATGGACAGAAATTAAATAATAGAAATGCATCATTACAGTTACATCATTCTAATTTAAGAAAATGCTGATGATATTCTTGCAAATAATTTGTATTTGCTATCTACCAGAAATTATGACGTAGAGCCGAAAACCTACTATTCCATTAATTATGCCCATGCTAGGCAACTCACCTCGTATGTGACAAAATTCACAAACTTAAATCAATACGCCATCCTAAACTAGTAAACTTTCAGGTTAGCAAATGAGATAAACAGTTTTCAAGATATATTATAATTTAATGGAGACAGATATCTATAAGCCCTGGACTCAGCACTCAGCTGTCACTTGATCAGAAGGACTTCAAGAATGGAAAGATTGATTAGTTAGTTGAGTTTTAGATGTATAAAGCCCGTGGGAAAATAAGAAAGCTTTCACTTTATAAAAAATATATATATTAGGGAAGAGGAGGTGAAGTAAGCAAATCAGTAAAAGGGATGATAAATTTTCTATGAAACAAAGGTAGCATGATACAAAGCAGATCATTGCAAGGACCCCCACATGGGAGATACCTGGGAAAAAAGACAAAGGCCATGATCTACCACTCTTACAATATCTTGTCAACTAAATGCTTGATTCTTTCAACCTTTTTGTTTACGTATATCCGGATCCGACCTACAAAAATTGAGAGCCATCACCACAAAAAAGTAGTAAAGCATAAAGACATAAAAAGGATCAAAACTCTACCCACTGTGGTAGTGGAACAAAACGATCAAAGACAAGAACGATTCAATGTGGGAATGGAAACAAGACACATCAAGGACAAGTACAGACACAATAAAATTGTAAAAACCATCAGTGAAAGAAAGTCAAATCCTGGAGAAAAAAATATCAACGGCATATAAGATATGGGAAATCCTTCATCACACCGAGAGATTACTCCAACTGATAGAAGTCCTTTAACTTTTAAAGAGACTCTAAAACAAAACTGGTACATACCTATTGGGCTCAGTGTTCATATTTAACAAGAGGGGAAAACTTAAGAGATTTCCCGTCATTAAGGGTCTATCTATGTGGGAATTATGATAAAATGGAAGGGGAAGTGTTTTAGGTCTATGTCCCCTACTTAGCACTTCTCTCTTAACATCTAACAAAATTATTATTTTTAAAAAAATTATGAATAAAACAAAATATATACACCAACACAAATCAAAAGATAAGAGGGTGTAAAGGACAATTCATTTGTCAAGGGAATAAGGAGTGATATTACTACCTTATGAGTCAGCGCCTAGATCTATTTTTGCAGCAGCGGAACTCAGCTAAGAGAGCTATATGATCTGAGGACCACTCAGGTGAAGGAAGAGCTGTATCCTTCCTCAAACTTTCCTCGTCCAATAGCTCCAACAACGACTCCACAACCAAGGAATCCGCTGAAAAAACAAATGATGTTACTTCACAAGCAAGAAACCAGGATGTTAGATTTATTAGTAAGATAATATGGCAAGATAGCTTACCTGTGTAGAATATGTAATCTAGAGATCCAATAAAATCTCTAGTGACATTGGTGAATAAAGGTTCATTTGTTGTGCTGTCCAATCTCCGTCTATGCTGCTCATACCCAACACCAATTGTTCTTGCAAAAGATGAATATGCACTGACCTAAAACAGAAAGGATGCCCCACCCAAAAAGTTAAAGTTAATAAGAAAAGTTGACAAGGAAATACAGAATTAAAGCGAGAGAGATTATATATAACTTTAAATATACTTGAATGAATGCATTACCAGTGGCAATTGGTGAACCAACTTGGTACGAGGGTGCAATATAGTAAGTGGGTCAACAGCTAAGTCAGGATGTGAAGGATCTACTTTTCCCATTGCAAGAAGAGAATGAGGAGCACTGCAGCAAAGTCAGAATAGCCCTTAGGAAAAAAATTACTGACACCGATAAAATGACCCTTGAAGAACTTTATTTAACATTAAACGTAAAGGGAAGGAACCAAACCTTCCTGGAACTGAGTTAAAGTCTCCACAAACCAACATTGGAATGTCCGCACTGGCAGCGATTTTCTCCAATCCTTTTAAAAGTGTATGCACCTAAAAGGGAGGAAGAAATTATTAAAGATCGAGTTCGAAGTACACACTGTTTCCTTTTCAATATGAACAAGTCAAAGCAATTACTAACCTGCCAGAGTTTGACATCCTTTAAATCGTCATGCACATTGACATGTGTATTTGCCTGAACTCCACAAACAAAAACTAAGATTTAGTAATAGCAATTAGATATTAGTTAAAAGAAATGAAGTTGAACATAAACCAACAGTAGTAAAGGTAGGGAACGGGGAGGAAAAGCATATCTTTAATAAAGATAAATCCAGACAGTGATTTCAATAAAAAAATTGAAACCAGACAATTATGTTGGTCATTTTTATATGAGGTTTCAGAGTTAATTCACGGGGGAAGAAGAAAAAACTAACACTACTGCGTCTACTGATGACAGACATCGTTTGGCTCACCAATCTTGTGAAGTTAATAAGCCCACTATGTTGAAAATATCCAAGAACCCATCTTGTTTGGCCAAACCAAGGATACTATACTAAACCTCTTACTGTTAAGAAAATTTAGGTGAAATAATAACAGACCTTACTATAGAGAATTTCAATACAACTCAACTAGGTGTGACAAGGTGTTACAATGGTTTATTTATATGCTACCCAAATTTGTATTAACAGAGCCAAAATCCACAAGTAAGACAATAAGCCATAAGAATAATGATTAAAAGAAAGAGGCCTTAAACATATATCAGGAATGATTAGCCTTAATAATAACTGAATACTAAGAACAAAGAAATGTCCATAAAGCAAAATTCAAAAAACAGCCCAATCATCAATTAAATATTGCAGCATAACACAGAAATGGAAAACAATAAGAGAAATCCATGCATAATTTGTGTAAGTAATATTGGCAACAACAACAAGGATGGATGCATAAGTATTTATATTACAAAAAAGCAACAGGAACCACAAAGGAGGACCCACGTAAGTGAGCAAGGGGAGTGACTAAATCAAAGTAAGAAAAGCATACCACACAAAGAAGCTGTCTTTTCCCAGGATTGTCAACAGGCTGATTGTTTACCTTTGCTTCTAGTACAACTATTAGTGCAACATTATCCTAAAAGCAAAATAAAGGAAACTTGTTAAGCAACATCTCTATTACAGATAATTTCTTCATTCAAAATATCAAAAGTATCATGTTTCATGCAATAAACAACCTTAACCAGCCGATTCAAGGCAGTTTTCCTCTGAGAGGTTGGAATCATTGCATCTGTTAATGACTGTGCAGCCTTATTAAATTCAACCTGCATGCAAGAAAACACCACTTTAAGTTGTATAGAAACTTAAGAGAAGTCTATACCCATAAAATAACTCCTCACCTCGTATTTTTTCACATGTGAAAATCTGTCTCTACGAAAAAATGTCGCACAACCATCAATTGTATTGGCATTACCAAGGAATACCTGCAAGACCCCCATCATCTTAGCTTAACAACAAAAGAAAAAACTTAAAATTATGTAAATAATGAAGTAAAGTTAAACATCAACCTCATTTGTTTTTTTCTTGTAAAGACCATAATAACCATGTTTATCCAGTTCAGGGGCAAAAAATTCCTCATAATGATCACTTTGAACCTGTGGTTGACATAAAGAGCTATTTACTCAGAACCATTCAACGAACAAAAAGTTTAAAAAACATTAAAAAAAATCTCATAGCATCTAACAGCACATGAACATACCTCCTGAAGACAAATAATATCAGCACGGTAACCAACTATTTCTCGTAACAAATTTTGCCGGCGATAAGGCCACGAAAGAGCCCATGAAGGGCAGTAATTGTATAATTCACTTGAGGCATATGAATCAGACAATATGTTGTATGATAGAACCGTAAAAGATCCCGAAGATGTTATACGCCCTTCTGCATCTAAATGCCCCATCCCATCAACAGGTATCATTCGACGTGGACTAGGCGAAGGAGCAGGAATGACACGGGATGTTAGTAGAGTGCTAGCATGCCCCACAGTAAGTTTTGTCTCTGCATCAACTACAACACACTCGAACTTAAGTACATGACCAATGTCATCAGCAGTAGGGGTGTATGTCTTAGAACGTCCAACTTCAAACCACGTTTCACCACCACTTCGTTGTGTAACTGCTGCCGGATACACAGGTGCAGCTCCATTTGTCAGGCTAGCACTTGAAGCAGAGGCAGATAAGGTGGTATTGGAAGATCCAGAACCAGAATTATTAAATCGCCCAAATAACTCCTCCTCTTCATTTCCGTTGTCATTAACTGCGCTTGCAGCACGGTCATGTAAGACACGATGATGCTGCCATGCATCTGAAAAACACTTTGGAGTGCAATGGTAACTTTTGGCAACAGGTATTTTAGCCTTAACACAACCTAGGCACTGCAGTGTGGCCTGCTCGGATGGATGTATGCTACAGACAGCAACTTTTTTATCACTTTGTACACGATACCTGCCAAAAGGAAGGTCCAAATGGTGATCTCAAATAGCAGACACTAAAAGATTCAAGTTTAATACGCCAAAATAGCTAAATGAGCTAAAACCTAACAGCAAACACTACATACACCCACTTCTAAGAAACAAGAAACACAATTCAAGATCATCAAGAAAGATAAATAATTCTTTCACAATAGAGTAAAAAGAAGATGCGAATAGAGGGAAGTGCACTAACCACTTGTAACGCAAGAAATGGCCATCTAAGGGGTTGATCTCGGAAACATCATCGGTGGTAACGGTCCTGTCAGGGCGGCGGAGGAGCACATAAGGTGTTAACTCACATCCTACGATGGGAATATCGGAAGGGAGGTGCACTCGCACCACGCTCAGCATGCTTCACTCTTCGCAATCTTCACAACTCTCTGACCCTATCAACACCACTCTTCTCCTTCTGCTGCTGCTTCTGCTTCCTATGCTACCGCCCGTAACTGTATCTGTAACTGTAACACAACGCTTGCAGGGGCGGATTGTTGGCGGATCCGCCATTTACATGACCCGGGTAGCCGCCAGCCTTGACGGAATTTCAATCAGAACAAACCCTAGGAGGAAAATTGGTGGCGCAATAGGAAAGCTTAGCGATTGGGGAGCGGGGATTTGATGGGCGAAGCGATCTGGAGGATCGGATATTAGGGTTTTAGAGAGCGGAAGAGGAGAGCGATCGAAGATTAGGGTTTTTACTACTGAGGATGTGAAAAAATGGTTTCTTTCTTTCTTGGCGTATGGTTTCTTTCTTGGCGTCTGTGTGTGAAAGTGAGTGTAAATTGGGGGGAAGACAAGATACGATTATTTAATCTTGTTTTGTTTTCATTTTCCTATTTGTTTGTTGGAGCTTTCTTCGGTGGGAAAAGAATAATCTGGACCTTGAAGGACCAGGTTATAAATTCAAATAATAAAAAAAGCATGGGTTGGTTCACAATTAAAGTAAAATAACGGTTGAGAGGAATTTGAAAAAATTTCAGAATTTCTTATTACAAGAAAGCACCAACGGCACGTCATGGTTGAGGGGAGGAGATCTGCACGGTGTCATCGCTGCGTCGTCTTCCCCGACAAGTTCTCCGCTTGTTCTGCTTTTGCTCCGGCGGATGTGAAGCACTCGGAGCACAGTTTGGGCGTGGACTCAATGCCACTGGCTGAGGAGATCTGAGAGAAGAGCAAAACAGAGAGATTCAGAGAGGAGAGAGAACTCGCCTCGCCGTCGTCTTGCCGTCGCCACCGCAGTTCATCGCCTCTCCAGATCTGGTCGCAACGCCCAAGCCTCTGAGGATGTTCCATTACGACCTCCTTGACGAGACGCAGAACAAGCTCGATTATATCCTCCCTCTCTCTCTCTCTCACTGTTGAGAACTTCCTCGAGTGCCGCCTTCATATTCTCATCTTCAAGTCCGGCATGGCCAAGTTCATCCATCAGTGCATATTAGGTCTTTTTACATCTTTTCAAATTTCCCTCAATTTAGGATTTTTAAATTCCTAATTTTCTATCACTCATGTTTCTTTGTTTTTTTGTGCTTACTTTAAAGTTTAGAATCTAATTTCTTAAACATTCAAGTAGCTCAAAATTTTAGTCTGATCTCTTTGTTGGTTTCTAGGCTTTTGATAAATTATTTAATTATGTATCTAACTTGGCTCAAATGATTGTTGATGAAGTATGATTTCAAGAAGTGACACAAATTTTACTGTGAGTAGCTTTTTCACAGGCCAGAGAGGAGGTTCATTGAGCTGGAGGCTCTGGAGAAAATCATACAGGAAAGAATATTGTCAGTACTGAAAATTTCAGTGGAGGATCTGTTGGATATAGTATGTAGTCTTGGGAGTTTGTTGTAAAATTTTTATCACAGATAATGTTTAAATCTCCTTATTTGGAAAAGGAAGTGGAGATTGAATGTTGAAGTTTTGGCATTTAGCCCGTGAGTGAGCAACTGTGGCTTGTAAATGAGAAGTTTTAATTTGATATTTGTCGTTAATTTCCCTTTACTGTTCAAGGGGAAACACTCAGATTGTTCCAGAATTTCCAGCGAAACTTGATTGGCTGAATACAGCTCCACTACAATTTCGCAGGGTACCTTTCTTCAGCTTGTGTTATAATCCAAATAAAAGATTTGCAATAACTCATTGGATTGTAATTTTATCTTTTGACAGGATCTGAAAGGAAAAGTTGTTGTCCTGGATTTCTGGACTTATTGTTGTATAAACTGTATGCATGTCTTACCAGACCTAGAATTTTTGGAGAAGAAATACAAAGATATGCCAGTAATTTATTTTAAATTTTATTTTTATATATTTTGGATATAAAATGTTGCATTTGCGTTTCTGCTTTATAAAATTTTCTCTGTTTGTTCAGTTTTCTTCTGCATGAAGGTGGCTAGTCATTATTGACATTGAAAACATGAGGTTATAATTTTATGTATGCTTTATATATCCAGTTCATTGTTGTAGGTGTTCATTCTGCGAAGTTTGATAATGAGAAAGATTCTGAAGCCATTCGTAATGCAGTTCTACGCTATGATATCACTCATCCGGTACGACAAAAGTTGGAATTCAATTAGTATTTCAAAGTCCATAATCTTTTACTTGAAATTTAACATTTTTAAATATTATCAAGTCTTTATCCTCTTCTGCTTATGGAGAACTGATATATCATGGTTATTCTGCTGCTATTTTGTTTTATTGTTGCACTACTGTTAATATTAATGCTTTAGGACTCCTGAACACATGATTAACAAAACTTGTTCTATCAAATTTCTATTTTGACTCATTTGTAGGTTGTGAATGATAGTGACATGTATCTTTGGCGCAAGTTAGGCATAAATTCATGGCCAACATTTGCTGTCGTTGGCCCCAATGGTAAGCTCCTAGCACAACTTGCTAGAGAAGGTCACAAGAAGGTACTGATTCAAATTGATATGTTGAATTAATGAAATATAATTTTGAGATATACTGATACTTGTAGTCATTCTTGTTATAGATATTAAGCTTATTACAGTGTGGTGATTTAAAAAAGTTTTGCATTGTTCCTGTTTTGGAAAGGATCTTGATGATTTTGTAGAGGCAGCACTGATGTTAGCAATTGATATCCTCAACAACTCTCTCTCTCTCTCTCTCTCTCTCTCTCTCTCTCTCTCTCTCTCTCTCTCTCTCTCTCTCTCTCTCTCTCTCTCTCTCTCAACTTCAAATTAAACCTCAAATCCCAAAATGTATTCAGGTGGTTACCGACCTTGATGGGAACTTCATTGTACAAATTAGTAGCAGTTGGGAGCAAGGTCTGCAGGATGGTTCATTTGATGATGCCACCTTTAACAAATTGGTGATAGTACTTGAAATTTAATGGAGATATGGAGGAGACAGATGATTCGATAAGCTGATCAATCTTGCTATTCTTTTTTTTATTAATCAAACTAGTATTTTGTGGATTATGTTGCTATATAAATTTTTAGGAATTCCGTTACCTGATGTACTCATTCTGTTCAAACAAGAGACTATAGTTTTTGATACGCTATTACTATTAAGGGTGACTTTATGTTTGGCAACTTTTTTTTTCTCTGAACGTAGACATAATTTTGTATTCTAAAAATGCGTTCACTTGACGCACAAGAAACTATAGCTTTTGCGCACTTAACGTGTGTTTAGGTTTGTTACTGGTCATTATTGGTTTTAATAGTTTTCTCCATAATTTTTTTTATCATTTTTAATACTTTCTTTTATATTTTGATTTTTTATTTTTTTAATTAAATTTTTTATTATAATTTTGTTATAATATGAATTATTGATTTTATTAAAAATGACAAAATAAATAAAAATTTGATCATACATAACAATAGAGTCATAAGTAGTAAAATGTTATCGTCTAAAATAATACTAAATAAAAAAATACTAAGAATATTAAAACAATTATAGAATATTTTTTGTTTGATATTGTAAAATTTATCATTGTAATTTTTGTGTATTGTTTATTATTCTAATTTTTTTTATAATATGTATTGTTGTTCCTATTAGAAATGATAAATTAAATCACTTGGAATTTATTATAAACTCTTTTTCATTTCTTTCAAATTTTTCCAGAAAAAAAAAATCAAATTTCAATATGAAAGATGAAATTGTACAGGAAAATATGTGTTTGATTAAAATATGTAGTGTTTGATCATTAAAATACGGGTAGTAATTCAGGCTGTTTTGGGAGTATGAATTTGTATTACATTATTTTGAGCCCATGTTACAAAAAAAAATAGTTGGTCCAAAAAGAAATCAATTTTTTCAAAAAAACCGGTCTTTAAATAGTTGGTCTAACTAAACCATAGTGAACCGGTCTACAAATTCATTAAATTTTGGGTCAAACATTGAATTTCTAACACTTGTTGTACGGATGCAATCCTATCCATTGAATTAGCATTTTTTCACTTGGTCCATCAAGGTCTTTAAAATACTTTTCCCACCAAAGACAAAGCCTGTTTTCATTTTCCTATTTGTTTCTTTTCTTTGTATTTTGTCTTCGTGTCTTGGCTGAATTTACTTTAGTTAAAGAGATCTTATATTCCTATGCTTGATGGACTTACATTATAAAATATATTTTAGTCTTTAGTAAGATTGATATCATGAATTAGTTTGTGCATGTGAATAAAAAAATCACTAAGAAATAGTAATTCACAAAACTTTTTTTCTTATGACATCAAACAATTCACTTCATTTTTTAATAATAGGTTAAAGTGCGGAATTTTTTTTGTCAATGAGTTAGAGTTCAAATGGTATAATTTTTTCATACTTACTTAAAAAGTTGTGATATTTATACGAGTTACATTTTATATTTTTTAGAAAAGATTTTAATATCTTAGAGAACTCAATACAATATAGAATCTTTATAAAAAATTTTCTTTTAAACAGAGGCCTCGCCTGCTTCACGCACTTGTCCCCCGGACGCCATCGTCCCTTACCTGAGGAAAGTTGAGTTTGGCGACACGGTGCAACTCATTGACTGTGTATTTAATAACTCTCTAATCACTACATTCGTTGAGCGGTAGTATTCGGAGACCCACACTTTTCACCTGCTATGGGATGAGTCCACCATCACCCTGCAAGACATTGCATGTCACCTTAGGTTACACACAGACAGGAAGCCAATGGGTGGGTGTCTACATGACTTTCAGACTTGGTACCACCGACTGACATGGGAGCACATGGAGGAACTCCTAGGTGCCAGACCGCCACTTCCAATGCAACAAGGCACCCAGAGGAAAGAGTCGTTTAGCATCAAGTTGACGTGGCTCCGAGATCGAGTCTGGCACGTGCCCCCACAAACTATCGATCCAGCCACCCTTTGACAATACACCAGGTGTTACACATGATGTTGATCGGTGGCTACCTGATGACACACAAGTCTGACAATTAGGTGCATATCAGATGGTTGTCATTGTTGGCTGACTTCAAAAGGTGCATCGGTCTTTCGTAGGGGATCCGTTGTGCTTGCATAGACATACCACTTCTTGTGCCATGCAGCACATTGTGCCACAACTGACATAGCTGGGTTGCACACTATTGCTTGTCTCGTGGATATACCACAGGTTTCCACAGTGATATTCGGTCGACAGGCAGATTTCGACCTTTTCCCTAGAAGTGAGATACGATTTTGGTTTTGATTTTATCTCATCGGGTTTTGTACGACGCATTCAAGGCCCCGTTTGAGGCGGACCATGTGATCTCCATTCAGCCTACTACTGACGACAGGCCGACACTAGAATACTGGGTCTAGTACCAGTAGGCCTGCAGGGTCAGGCATCTGTCCGGGGAAGATGTGCTTAACGATCCCAGACTTTCGACCCTCCCTGACAACGTCTAGCCCACACCTAGTATGCTAAGGGAGGTCCTCCACCTTCCACCAGATGTCCCTGATCGCCGTAGGCGTGCCAGGGAGGTGCGACCAGACATTCAGAGGCCTGCCCAATAACCATATATCTACGCAATTGCCTTTTGTTTTGCCATCCAAACTTTCCTGTATGACTGCTTGAAGTGATAGCTATGCTCACTGTACTCTATAGAATAGGGTCGGAAACTGATGGATTGGACTGTATGAGGGACAAGATGATTCTACATATGAGGCTGCTGTTCAATTGTCGATGATCCTGCAACATGGTGAGGCTATACACGTGTGTGATCCGCCAAATTTACGCACCTCCCTAATAATTTTAAATATAATCGAATTAAAATCTAACCAAAATAACAACGACAAAGAAGAAAACAAACTAAAATACTATAGCACTCACCAATATCCTAGATTCTATCGGAGGGCGACACGCAAACTCCAAGGACAACCATTAGTGAATTGCCGACAACATACACGGTACTTTAACCGATTCGACTCGACTACTCGATACTCCGCATTTCTCTGAATACTGTAATTCTTCATGCCTTGCAGCACTACCTCTCTACTCCTGAATTTGTGACCAACCCTAAACTTCACACCACCGTCGGTATCGTAATCGTCGGCCCCCATACTCGAATATGGAATTTTCTCGTGCATCGCATCCAAATCTAATATATGGTAGTGGCTGGATACAGATGCTAACTCTGAAATTAGACGCGAAGCAGGAGAAAGGTATTGAACTGATCAACCAACAGGAGTCTCTAGTATGAACTCATCCTCACCATCATCGTTAGAGGAACCACTTCTGTGTCTATCTGCAACGTAGTCCTCGTCGGATTCCTCATCCTCAACGTCCATGTCCATATCCTGCATTGAACTAGCACAGTGTAACGGTCGTGGTGTGAGAGGAGGGTCATTCGACACAAAGTCCGAGCTGCCAGTACCACCGCCACCAACATCACGAACCTCCATAAAAAGTTCCATCACTTGTTCAACCATACTTCTCCCGTGCACGTCAAACATTAGGCGCACGTGTTCATCGCCATCAAGCCATAACAGACGAAACTAAAATATACCATTCCCCATCGGTACTAGCATCCTATACCCAACTCTATCAACCTCTTTTCTCTTCCTACCACTTACTGCGCCAATATCATACTTTTTAATTTGAACAACGAATTTGCTCTTCAAGTTTAGAATAGCGCAAGACTATCACACTCAAATATAATTCCGTTGTCACTATTTTTCATTTAATATTTGAGATATACCATCACAACAAGGAAACAACTGCCACTGGACATTTTTGCTAATTTTTTTGAAGAAAAGACAGAAGAGAAGGAAGATCTGAGAGTTTTGTAAAGAATACCAACGGTTTGCTGATCCTTTTATAGATGGTTGATTTTTGTCCTAATATATCTCATTTACTGTGTAAATATTTCAAAATCCCACGTATCTCGTTTATAGAGTAAATAAGATATGCGTAGTTCGCTCTTTCCTACGTAACATGTTTATAAATGTGATACATTGACACGTGTTTGTGCCTTATCTCGTTTACACTGTAAATGAGATAAAACACATAATGAAAAAACGTAAAATACTCTAAAAATTACGTATATTGGTAATTAAAATATTTATTTTATTTATTTAAAAAAATCCGTTAAGTGCGTGGTTGGCGCTATTAAATCGATAAAAAAAATTGTGTTTGCCAAATTTTTAATAACAAAAGTAAAAATACTAAAAAAAATAAAAAAATTCTTTTTTGAGAAGTTATAATTTACATATTTTTTAAAAGATATTTTTTTCTTAAAAAAAATATATTTTTTATATGATAAATAAACAAAAAAAACTTTTATCTTATTGCCCAAATATAATTAATAGATAAAAAAATCTTTTCACATGGGATATCCAAATATAAAATTACTTTACTTTTCTAAAAAATCTTTTAAAAAAAGATATTTTAAAAAAAAGATATTTTATTAAAAACTCACCCGAGCAAACCCTAAATATTTTAATAAAAATTTGGATGGACAATAATCATATATTATTGTTTTAATAAAATAATTAATTTTAAAATTTATTTTCTAAAAAATAATATAAAAATATAAATTTAATTGTGTAAAATATTTTTATTGTACATGAAAATTAAACTTTTATATCTATTGTTTTATAATTATTTATATTGTAAATGTGTAAATTATTTTTTTTTCTGACAATAATATAAGATTAAATGCAAAAAATTTAATTTTAATACACAGTCAGTGTAAATAATTTTATGCGTGCGTTTAATTATGCAATGACACATTAATAAAAATAACTATTTTTTACATTAACTACCTGAATTATCATCTAAAAAAAATATAATTGTACAAGATTAGTACATCAAGAATAAATTCTAAATGCATATGTAAAATAACTTTAGACTAATAATTTGTGAAAATTAAATACATATTAAAAAATGAAAACAAAATTTAGGATAATGATAATAACTTAAATCTATTATAAAGTGATAATAATGATGAAAACAAATTTTTTTTTTTGGACGGTGATGAAAACAAAACTTAAAAGCATGCTCCTAAGGTTTTTTTAACAGTGCAATACCCCCTTTGTTTGCTGATTAGCTTCCTTTTTTCATGGGCTGTGCACTTATTTTTATTTTGGACCTGCACCATTAAAATTTTTATCAAACATTATGGGCTTTCAACCCAATTAAATATATATTTGACATCACCAATTATAATTTGAAAAATAATTTAAGCTAATTTATAAATTTATTCTTTTCTGGTTTGAATTATATTGGTTCAGCATCTTTCACGAAATGAAATTTAAAAGTTTGAATATTAAAAAATAAAAAAGGTAATTTAAGTTTAAAAATGATTTATAAAAAAAAAAGCAATTAAATACTTATATGAAAGTCTGTTTTTTTTAAAAAAATAATTCACATACACTAAAAATTAACTAATATATATATATATATATATATATATATATATATATATATATATATATATATATATTACATATTAATTTACATATTTTTTACTAATAATTACTACTAGAATAATCAAATTTATCATAATAAAATAATTAAATTTATAACAGATGAATAATTAAATTTGTTTATAATAACGTAATAAAAAATTTTGAGATGAAAAATACGTTTTTAAAGGCGATAGTTAATGGTTTGCATATAATATGGCTGTATAATTATATGTTAACCACAGTTGTTATTAAATGAAATATAAAATATAATCATGTATGATTAATTAATAATTGAGATAATGTCTAAAATGGTTTTTGAAATTTTTTACTCACATTAAATAAGTTCTTGAAAATCTTGATTTTTTAAAATGACTAAATATACTTCTCTCTTCACTCTCATACATGTGAATCTTTGTTAATACAAAAATCATTAGACGTTTTAACTGCATTCTGATGTGGACAATAAGTTTAATTCAAATTAGAATTCAAAATTTAGTTAAAACACTCAAATTGATCTGTACACACTTATAAAATTCTAATCCCTAAAATCTTCATCTTAGTGATATCTTTTTCTATTTCCACTCTTCGTAGCTGTTGTTCATAGTATCCTTTTGTCAAGTTCTAAAAACTTATTTATTCTTTTAGGGAGGCATGATGAATGGTAATGATAGAAATCAAAGAAATTCAAATAAAAACTATAGTGAGAGAATTTACAGTAATAAGGACATTCAAATCAGAGATAAGAAAATTATATTATGTAATTGTGGGTTGTATACAGTAATTAAATATTGAACAAGATGAGAGAATTTAAGAAAATTTTGTTTTAAATGTTTTAACTATGAAGTAAAATTTTTTATTTAATAAAATTGTTAAGTTAATACAAATTTAAAAGAATAATTTGGTGATTGTTGATTCAAGTTTTTTTTATATTGTTATAGTCTGAAGTTTACTGTAATTTTTTTCGCTGAGCTGAGTTGATGAAGATGAAGAACAACAAAATATAGATCAGATTACATAAAAAAGAATTAATAAACTCAATTGAAGAATGAAAAATTTAGAATGCGATATTGGTATATCGAAAATGCTGATAATGGTACTGTTGTGTTGTAATAATTATTGGTTTTAGTTTTAGTATTTGGATGTTTTGATTTTTAGTTACGAAATAGCAATCAAAATGTGCTTAGTGGAGAACAAGTTGACAACTATATGCCTTACGACTAATTCTATAACTGGTATACAGGAGTATATGGTGCTTATTTGAGATTGTCTCCTAAAGTTTGGCAGCTGCACCCATACTCGTAGACACTATATCATTATGATCAAGGTATCAACTATCAAGGTATTATGCACCATTACACAATCATATTTGGGCTTTTTTGTAAAGCCTATTAGTTAAAATGGCAAAATCATAGGCTTTAGAAAAAGTTTACAAAATTCGTTGGGTCGACTCGTCAAAATATATATATATATATATATATATATATATATATATATATATATTTTTGTAAAAATAAGTTATTCTTAAACACAAAACAAAACTAAAAAGAATCAATAGTTAATACTAACTACGTAGTTTTTTTGTTAAAAAAAAGTTTATGAATTGTAAATATGATTACGATATATGACTAAAAACTATTATATAAATGAATTTTTTTACAAATCATGATTTATAAATTTTAGAATCCATTTAATGTCAATTTAGATTTCTTTTAAATTTATTGTTTTTTGAGTTCTAATTTACAAAACAAACTTTTTAAATTGATCGGGCTTTAAATAGGTCGGGCTTGAGCCCGAAAAAAAAGCCTGTGAGAAGTAACATATCTAGACTTGGGCCGTCTATTTATAATATAAGTCAAGCTCGTCAAAGCCAAAGTTCAACTCGGCTCGATCCATTTTTATCCCTAATTGTAAAATTCATTGTTGAAGTGAAATCGATTCTCTTGGTTTTTACTTTTTCATCAAAGTCAGAACTAGAAAGAACAAATAAATAAAATAAGACCAGTAATCCATAGGAACTTGACCTAATATTACTATTCAGAATTTAGAAAACATGGAAATACATAATTTTACATCCCATGTAAAATGTAGCTGCATTACATTTATAAAAAGAGAAGGGATAACAAATTTAGAGGTTCTCTCAACCTCAACTGTTATTAACAGGTAACAGAATGTTATAAATAATTATAAACATGAAACAAGGAGCTTTCTGCAATGGGGCAAATCACTTCTTAAGTGATGATGATAATACACCTTGTTCAAGTTTATATTAGCATTGTGAGGAGGGTCTGTTTCTCTTCCTTCTTGTGCCATCCCCATGGCCTCTCATTTTACTAGCTGCTACAAGTTAATAGTTAGAAGGAAGCATTTCATTCATCTTGCCAAATCCTTTTCATAAAAGTCCCATATTTTGGACCTGTTCAAAGGCAGATGTTTAAACAACTTTCATAAAACACCAACAAAACATGAAGATTTTAGATTTGGACATCTTGTTATTTACCAGTATGCTAGGGACTGACAGGGCTCATACTTTTCATAAACTTTTTCAACATCTGTTTGAATTGTTTTCAAGGTATAATTTCTTGAATGAACCTACTGTAATAATTAACAAATCCCATACATATCAAGATTCAAGATCATTTTTTTTTGACAGTGTAAATAGATAGCTTTCATTCATGAATAGGACTAATAATGTCCAAAAAAGCAAGATTACAAATATTGCTTGGAGCATCTTCCATCCACACTTCATTTGAATTGGTAAGAGCCATTTTAGCCAATTCATGAGCTACCCTATTACCACTTCTTTTCACATGAGAGAACTTTACTGATCTTAAATTAGTTACTAAATTAAAACAGTCAACAATAAAAGACCCAAAATAATTATTTTGCCTCTTGTTGAGTCTGAGGCTTTGGATGACTTCTATATTATCATTCTCCACAATGACATCAAAAAAACATCATTGTTGGGCTTTTTCTAAACCCATTAAGCAAGCCAATGCTTCAGCCTCTTGGGAATTGAGGGATAAGTCCCCTTTCCACGTGCTGGCCATTAAAATGGCACCAAAATTATCTCTTGCCACTATTCCTATGCCAACCAAACCATTCTCTGAAGTAGATGCATCCACATTTATTTTAATGGTATTGGTAGGTGGACAATTCCATCTTTCGGAGCTATTGGAGCCAGGAGGTGGTGATTGAATCTCGGCATCAGTAATTCTCAGAGCAAACAGGAACTCCTCATGCTTTCTTCTTGCCCGATCAACTGCTTCCATGGAAGATTCTTCTATATTCTCAAAGATGAGATGGTTACGGCTTGTCCAAAGAGATAGAAGACAGTTGCAGAGCAAACCTTGATCTTGTGAATTAAGGGATTTCAGCAGAAATTCAATCCATTCTGGTGCTTCCATAGATGGGTTTGCAGTTGTTCGAATTGTCAAGGGGGATTCAAACCAAAATCTTCGAGCAAATTCGCAATTCTTGAAGAGGTGAGTTTCAGATTCTTCATTCTTCCAACATCGGGGACAGAGGGCAATACAATTGACATCTCTCTTTTGCAGGTTCAATTTTGTTGGCAATGATTTATTAAGGATTCTCCACGCACAGTGAATTGCGCGGGGTTGGGCTTTTGCTTTCCAAAGCTGTTTCCACCGAGGCTCTTCTGGGTTTTGTGGTAGTCCACTTCTATTCCGAAGTTGTTCTTGCTTTATAATCCTGTGGTACGCATCCTTGACTCTGTACTTCCCATTTTTTGAGAATTTCCAATAATATTGATCTTGCTGTGCTGTTACTAGGGATGGCAACGGGTCCCCATGGAGGCGGGGACATGCCCCCCGCCCCCCGCCCCCGTCTCCATTATCCGTCCCCGTCCCCGCTCCGTCCCCGTAACGGGTAACGGGGGCCCCGTATCCGCCGGGGACCCGGGTCTCCGCGGATATCCACGGATTTTTATAAAAAATAATAAAAATTAAAAAAAATTAGAAAAAAATTAAAAAAATAGTGTATTGTATATAATTTAATATTTTACTTTCATCAATATCTACTTCAATATTATGAATTACATGTATAGCACTCAAATGCTTAACCAAAAATTCAAAATCAGTAAAATAATAAAAATTTCAGAATAATTATAACAAATGCTTATCCAAATCACAGTAATTATAACAGAAAAAGCAAACAAAGATAATGAAGATGATAACAAATGCTTAATTATAATCATATAAATTATACTTAACCTAACTCAATAATTATAACAAATACTTAACAAAATCATAGTACACACAAATGGGGTATTCTAGTCTTTTTACATAAACGGAGTTTAAACGGGTCTCCACGGGGCGGGGACCTCTATCCCCGTCCCCGCCCCGTTTAATATACGGGGCCCCGTCCCCCGTCCCCGCGGGTACAAAATCGTCCCCATATCCGCCCCGTGACGGGTAAATCCCCGCGGATACCCGCCCCGTTGGGGATTTTTGCCATCCCTAGCTGTTACTGGTAGTGGAATTCTAATGATTTGTTGGGCTTCAAACTCCATGAACATGTTCCTAATTTTCATAATGTCCCACCTATTTCCTTCATCATTCATTAACTCTCTAACAGTTGCATTCACATCTAAATTGTTAATTGGGCTCCATATTCTGTGATTGTTCTGTTCTGGTAACCATGGTACCCCCCAAATCTTTACAGACCTTCCATTTCCTATCTTCCATAGCCCCCCCTAAATCAAGAACTTCTTTTGCATTCAAAATACTTCTCCATGTGTAGCTTGGTGCATAGCCTGTTGATGCTTCTAGGAAACTGGTTCTTGGAAAATGCCTCGCTTTTAGGACTCTTGCTGCTAGGGATTCAGGTCTTGTCATTATTCTCCACCCTTGTTTCGCCAAAAGTGCTGAATTAAAGGCCTCAAATTTTCGGAATCCTAGTCCACCTTCTGGTTTGCTGGAACAAAGTTTATCCCACTTGATCCAATGTATCTTCCTTTCGCCATTCCTACTCCCCCAGTAAAATTTTCTTATCATGGCATCTAAGTGTTGGCAAAGTCCTTTGGGTATTTGAAAGCATCCCATGATGTAAGTAGGGATTGATTGTGCAATCGATTTTATCAGAGTCTCCTTTCCTACTCTTGAGAGATATTTCTCCTTCCATCCCTTGAGCTTCTTCCAAACTCTCTCCTGGATAAAGTCAAAAACTTCCTTCTTGGATTTTCCCATGAAAGTGGGCAAGCCCAAGTACTTCGAATGTTGTTCCACCGCCTTTATCCCTAACCAGTCTTGGATAAGATTTTGTCTGATAGTAGGCACATTTCGGCTGAATGAAATTTCTGACTTGTCCAAATTGATTCTTTGGCCTGAAGCTGTCTAGTATTGGATGAGAACTTCCTTAATACCCTGTATGTCTTGATCTGATGCTCTGGAGAACAAGATGCTATCATCCGCAAAAAAAAGGTGGTTTATCTGGGGAGCTTGTCGGGCAACTCTAATGCCTCTGATGATCTCGCTGTTTTGGGCCTTGATTAGGAGTCTTGAGAGAACTTCCGCACACAAAATAAATAGGTAGGGAGATAGAGGATCTCCCTGCCTCAAACCCCGTGTTAGTAGAAACGGCTTACTTGGGATTCCATTAACCAGGATTGAAAAAGTCACCGTCGAGACACATCTTTGGATTAAATTCACCCATCTTTGTGAGAAACCCATTAATATCATGACCTCTTTCAAGAAGCACCACTCTATTCTATCATATGCCTTGGCCATATCTAATTTGATTCCGATGTACCCCTTTTGGCCTGTCACCTTCTTCTTCATGTAATGAAAAATTTCGAACGCCACCAATCCATTGTCAGTGATTAGCCTGTCCTGCACAAAGGCACTTTGAAACTCTCCAACAATATCCGGAAGGATTTGTTTGAGTCTATTTGCAATAGTTTTGGTAACTAATTTAAAAATAACATTACATAAAGAGATGGGCCTAAAATCTTTGGCATATCTGGGAGTTTTTATTTTTGGAATCATACAAATATGTGTCGAATTAATAGGGGAGGGATCAGCTTCATGATTCAGAATATTAAGCACATAATCACTAATATCATTACCGACAATTCTCCACATTTTTTGGTAAAAGAGTGCCGGCATACCATCGGGCCCTGGTGCTTTGGTTGGGTGCATCTGTTTGAGGGCTTGGGTTACTTCTTCAACAGTGAAAGGCTGATCTAGGAATTCTCTTTTCTCTGCATCAATCCTATTCTTCACTATATTAGCCGCTTGTCTTGCTTCTTCCACACCCTCTGACCTGAAAATGTTATCATAATACTCCACCATCACCTCTTCAATTTTCTCCTCCTCCTCATGTGTTACTCCGGCTTCATCCCTGATGGCTTTCACCCAATTCCTATTCTTTCTTTGTGAAGCTTTTTGGTGAAAAAATCTAGAGTTTTGGTCTCCATGCCTAAGCCAATTGGTTCGGGATCTTTGAGCCCACCAAGTTTTTTCCTCCTTAAGTGCTTCGTCCAAATCCGCTTCCACCTCTTTGATTAGCAAGATGACTCCTTCTTCCTGTTTTATGGTGTTTAGGTGTTGGAGTTTGTTTTGTAGCTTTCTTATCTTCTTTGGTATGTCTCCAAAGAGCATATCGCCCCATCTATCTAACTCCTTCCCGCAATAAGCTATTCTTCCTTGTATGGGTCCTTGCTCCCCTTTCCACGCTTCTTCCACGGTTCTTTCACACTCTTCGTTGCTTAGCCAACATTCTTCAAATCTGAACCTGTGAGGAATCTTCCTTCTTTGCCTTTTCTCACCCATCATATCAATTAAAATGGGGCTATGGTCTGATTTGTATCTGCTGAGGTGTTGGACAATTGTTTTTGGAAAAGTTTGTTGCCATTCTATAGTTGCTAGAGCCCTATCCAGCCTTTCTTGGATATTATCTTCTCCTGATTGGCCATTTGTCCATGTAAATGAATGGCCTACAAAGCCAAGATCAAGCAATTCATTGATTTGGACAGCATCTCTGAAGCCTTGAACCTGCGAATAAGTAACCGGGTTCCCCCCTTGCTTCTCCTCTTGTCCCATGATTTGGTTGAAATCTCCGAACACTATCCATGCCAAATTAGAGTCTCTCCCTAGCGACTTTAAGAGATCCCAGCTAATGTGTTTATTTTTATTCTCCGGCTTCCCATAAAATCCCGTTGCTCTCCACCTTTGCTCATTTTCTACTACTTCCACCTCCATATCTATGTGGTTGGTAGATAAAGACCTGACTTCTATCTTGATGGTGTTGTCCCACAAAATTGCTAAGCCCCCAGCTCTTTGTTTGCCATCACCCTCACAGTCCACAGCCACTATATTAGCCATCCCTCCTTTATATCTCATTCTCATCATTTCTATTTCCTTTCTCCTTGTCTCCATAAGGAAAACAAGGTTGGGTCCTTGTTGTTTAATGAGCTTTGTCAAGGCTCGGACTGCCCATGGGTTCCCAAGCCCACGACAGTTCCAACTAATCATCTTCATGGCCTTCGGCAGGGCTGCTGAGCAGCCTCTGCCGTTAGAAGTATGGATTCTGCGTTGATTTTTATCATCTTCACCTCAGTACTATCAATCTCCATCTCCTCAGCCTCTAGTGCCTTCCTCTTTTGCCGTCCAAAGTCTGCATTCTCTTTTTCAAGATCATTTAGCATACATGAAACAGGAAAAAACAAGAAAACAACACCTAGATAAGCTTGCATCTTTGGAAAGTTCTTCAAATTGTCCTAATTGAAATTTTCCTTCAACGATAGCTTGAGCTAGTTTTATTATGCAACGTGCTTTATACTCAAGTTTGCTTCGCTTTGCCAAAAACAGCTCATCAAGGTGTGCTAACTCACTAGAAGGAAAATTTCCAATATGATTAAAAATTGAATCATTCAAACTTAGCTCTTTTGTTGAGGAAACTTAACTTCATTTATAATCATTGCATAATGATCATGAACACACTCACACTCTAATTATTTCTTAACTAAAAACCAAAACAACCAAACACTAAAACCAAATCTAATAATTATTAGGACACACAACAGCACCATCATCAACATTTTCAATATACTAATACCGTTCTCTAAATTTTTCATTCTTTAATTGAGCTCATTGAAAACTTCTTGTGAAACCTAAATTACATATACCTTATTGTTCTTTATATCCATCAGCTCAACGAAAAAAATTATAATGAACTCCATATTATAATAATGAAAAAAGAAATATTGAATCAACAATTATTAAATCATTCTTTTAAACTCGTATTCACTTAACAATTCCATCAAATAAAATTTTTTACCTCATAGTTGGAACACTCATAAAAAGGTCTTCTTGGATTCTTTAGCCTCACTCGGTACAACCCACAATTACATAATATAATGTTCTTACTTCTAGTTTGAATGTCCCTGTTAGTGTAATTTCTCCCACCATAGTTATTCTTGTTTGAACTTTCTTGATTTCTATCACCACCATCCAAGCACAACAATGAGGGGCACTTGCCTCCATGGTGTTTTTAATTTTTATTTTAAAAAATATAGTTATATATAATATGCTCCCACTTTAAATTTTAAATGACCCTACTACAAATAAAATAAATTCAATTAGCTAAAGTTTTAAATTTACTTTTTTATTTTTCTATCATTTGACTATTATTTAACCTAATCAAATTTAATTATTGTACCGTCGTTCTTTTATTCTCTTAAACCCTCTTCTTATTTTTATATTTTCAACTTTCTTTTTCTATTCTTTGGCCAGTGGTTATCTTCTCTTCATTAAAAAGTAAATTTTAAATTCTCCAATTTTTTTATATAGCTTTCCATGACTCTATGTATCTTTCAATTTCATTATTTCTCTTTTTGTTATTTTCAATTGCAATTTTTAATTCAAACAATTATAGTTTAGGTATTAATCTAATATTTTATTTTTTTCGTGACTTTATATATTTTATTTTATTCTTGATTTATTCATCCTTATTACTTATTTTTTTATCTTTTATTCTATTATTATATGTACTTATATTACATATAAAATTTTAAAATGAACTGATTAATTTACTAAATTTAAAATATGTTTTTTATTTTAAAAAATAATGATAAAAAAATATTTTAATTACAATATATAATTAAACAAATACATAAAATCTTTTATCTAATTAATATTATATCAAAATTAAATTGAAAAATATATAACAAATTTAATTATTTTAAAAAAATAAAAAAATTATAAATTATGTTTCTATTATTTTGTATAAACATACTTTTCATATAAAAATCTAATTTTTCTAGTATTTATATATAATTCTAATTTCAAATTATAAATACTAATATATCATTAGGCGCTAATATGCTAGTTAATTCAGTCTTTTATTATTAAATGTGTAAAAAAAAAATTAGTTAGGATAATAAGTTATCTATAATTTAATTAAAATATTTTAATTTTAGAAATAAAAAAATATTTTTTATAAATAATAAATAATATATAATGAATAGTATTTTAAAAATAAAAATGTTCACTAACTCTTTTTAATTTTTATATTTCTATATAATTAATAATATTTAACAAAACTTATTTAATATATATATATATATATATATATATATATTTGCCTCCACTCCTAAAATTTTCTGGGTCCGTCACTGCCATTCATCATGACTTATCCAAAAGAACGAGTTTTCAAAATTTGACAAGAGAATGCTATGAACAACAATGAAAAGAAGTGGAGACAAAAAATAATATATGATAAAGATGAAGATTTGGGAGTTAGAATTTTATAAGTGTGGATGGATCAATTTGAATGTGTTAACCAAATTTTAAATACCAATTTAAATTAAACTCATTATGTATCTACATCATCGTGCAATATCTGGTGACTTCTAAACTAACAACATTCACGTTTCTGAGAGTAAAAATACATTTGGTCATTTAAAAAACATGAAGGACTTATCCGATGCATTAATAATTCCATCAATATGATCAGAGCTTGCATTCGTTCTTATAAAAAGATAACATGCAGATACACCTTTTTAACAATACATGTCATTTACGTGATTGATTAGTAGTATATAGTGGTTTGATTAAGCAAAAGCTAACTTGGCAGAAAAAAAAAGGCATTAGTTTTGTGTATCATTCATATTCCACTAAAACAATTTAACACTGCACGAACTTGAATATTTCTTTTTACAATTATTACCTGATAATCAGCCATATTGCAGCTAATTATATTTTAAATTATAACAAATTTAAAAAAAATTTACTAACAGTTTTGCAAATACTATTGAGTAGATAGAGATAATAATTATGCAACCAAATAAGATGTGAAAGTTATAATGTGAATCTAAAATAATTAAGCAAAAATTTGCTATTAATAAAAATATATCGAAATGAATTTTCTTTTTTCTAAAACTAACAAACAAACATTAGATCCTTAATTTGGATTATCTGATCAGTAAATATTCTGCACCTCCACATTATCTCCGATGATAATATCTTTCAGTGGGATAAGAGTAGGAACATGGTGAATTATTTAAAACTTGCCATGAGCCTTGAAATCACACCAAGGAGTCACAAAAATCCTAAACTCTTGATTTTCACGATCAAGGGAGCATTGCAGCTAGGTAATTGAGATGTGGTTATGGAAGAATTAGTATATTGAAAAATGGGAGCCCAAGATTCTCCATCTCCATATATTTTCATCATCCACATTGTGACAAGTAGCTCATTAAAATATATCAAGCAAATAGAACTCCTGAATTCAAATATCCGGACTTTTGTACCTTGATCCCTCGGCGGCATAGAAAAGGATTGAAACCTTTCCATGTCAAAATTGAAAGCCCATATTGAGACATTTCCATCAACATCTGTACCAATCCAATGAAGTGCCCCATTGAAATAAGCAGAATGAGTTAACAAATGTATCAAATTTTTGGGATAATCTACCTCAACATTTATCCATGTCGAAGTTCCAACTGTGTGCATTTCAACAACCATACGATGATCATGTTTAGAGATATATATTCTCATTACCTTGTATTGGTTTGTTTTTGGGTGAAAACCAAAACCCCAAGATATTTGCTCGTAGGGCTTCAGGATTGGAGGTTGTTTTGGAAGTCTTATGAACTCACCTGTTATTGGGTTGCAAACAAGTGAAATGTCTCTGTCCATTGAACAACTCAAGTAAAAAAGACCATTACAAGAAAGCACATCAACATAAACTCTTCTACCCTGGATTGATTTGGGACCAGGGAGAGGAATCTCAAATTTAGGATCAAGTTTTATGTTGCTACTACTCTTGGGATCCAGGACTTCAAACACACTGCAGCATAATGGATTGTTTAATGTGTTCCGATGCTTGCAAACACATCTACAAACCAGA
This sequence comes from Arachis hypogaea, assembly GCF_003086295.3. Taxonomy (NCBI): domain Eukaryota; kingdom Viridiplantae; phylum Streptophyta; class Magnoliopsida; order Fabales; family Fabaceae; genus Arachis; species Arachis hypogaea. The sequence continues at coordinate 9,815,991 of NC_092041.1, read as the reverse complement.
ACAGACTTCATAGGAAGCCTAACAAAAATGTCGGTAATTACATCACTTAAGTTAATTTTGGAGTTCACCAAGAATCGAACCTTTGACCTTTCGGATCTAGAACTCTAATACCATGTCACGAACTCACTCATCACAAAAGCGTAATCTGACAGGACAATGTAACATTAATGATCATATCTCTAATACTTCCTAAACTTCCATTGTATTGTACGCTTAGACCATTGGCTCCCTATACTTTTCCGTAAAAATTCTGTAGACGTAGATTTATATTTATTCATTAACATGACAAATTTGTGCATAAACTACTCAATTGAAAGTATATAAAAATGTAAAATCGAATTATAATATAAAATATATCAAACGAAAAAATTGAAGGAATAATAATAATAGTGAAGAATAACGTTATTGCTTTAGCCTCTTAGCCTTTGCCTATGGCGATCATATATTTTTTCCCCTTCTTTTGCTTTCTTTTTTTAATTATCAAATCATAAAAAAATAAAAAATAATCCAAAAAAATAAAAAATAATAAAATAAGTAATAATTATACAAATTAAAATACATAAAAAATTAGACTAATATATAAATAAAGTGAGAAAAAAATGATAAAAAAAATTAAAATAACAGAAAAATGATATTTACAATTTTGTTCCATCATTTTTATATATAGAAAACTGAAAAACAACAAACTTTTAATTAAATTAATTTATATTTATTGTATTCAATTAAAATAAGTAATAAGTTTTTTTTATTTTATTTAATCCAAAAATTTACATATCATAAAAATCAAATTAATTAATTGATATACATAATTTTAAATTATATAATACTTTAATATTTAATTAAATCAATTAGTTGATATAATTAATTTATCGTAATAAGTTGTATTTAATGAGTTAAAACAAATAAATTAAAAAATACTATGAAAAATATGTCATATTAATTCTATCATTAAATGTAGATATTCGATTTTTATATAATAGAATAGATAGATAGATATGATTGTCTTTAATATAATCGTGTATGATTAATTAATAATTCATCAATATTATTAGCATTTGCATTTTAGTTATATATCATTTGCAGTAATGACTTCATTCCCAAAAGATGAAGCTAATATTACTAATCATATAACCATATCATCTTCAAATTGATCCTAATCGTTAGCTAAGTTGAGTCTTACTTGTAGTTTTTTAATTTAATTAAGTCAAAGAAAGAAAAAAAGAAAGAAAAAATCTTCAATTTCAAAAATATCATAGTTAACAATAATAATTTGAGATTATTTTTTAGGTAATAAATTTTAAAATTAATTATTTGAGATCAGCCTCTTTACAAAGAAAAACTGAAAAATCTTATCCTCATGTGACTTGATCCGAAAAGTTTTAGGATGATTTTAAATTGCGATAAACACTTCCTCTAATATTCTAAGGCCAAAACCCTTCCTTAACATCCTCTTCCTCTAATATCACCAAGTCCTCCTCCACATTAATAGGTGGATTCAAATCTCTCTCTTTCTTTCTTTCTTACATAGACATTAGACGGATCCAAAAAATTTAATATAAAGAAGCCAAATTTTAGATAAATTTTTTTTATTCTATAAAAATAATTAATATATAATTATTAGAGTTAGTTTTTCAAAAAAATTATATATATATATATAATTATAAATTTTTTCACAATTTTATTTTTAATATGATTTTTTTTTTTTTTTTTTTTACCAAAGATAAGAGACTCGAACCCGCAACCTCTTAATTGAGTATGGGGAGACTATGCCATTTGAGCTATTACTCATTGGCTTTATTTTTAATATGATAGTTACATAAAAAAAAACAATATCAATAATACATTATAAAATTATAAAGTACTAATAATTTATAGGGTGTTTAGTTAAAAATATCACATATCTTATTAATTAAATTAATTCTTTCAAAAAATTTTAAAAATTTGAAAATAAATGATAAATTATTAATTATTTGAAAGATACAATACCTTTTATAGAATACAAGATATAAGATATTTTTATAAAATATTTTCTTTCAACAACGTAAATGTAGAAGAAAAATAAGTATTTTTTATAAGAAAATAATATCTAAAGTACATAATGTGATTATCAAAATATAACTACATAAGTTATTACTAATATAATAATATAAATTTTAAATATGTGAATATAAAATAAATAAATGATTTTTTTAAAATAAATATAGAGATTATTATATAAAAATTAATTTAAAACTTACAAAGATTTGAGAGTTTGATATTAAATTAGTTAAGTGAAAAATATTAGTGAATTAAATAATTAAAAAATAAATCTATCACATAATAAAAAATAATAAATATAAAAATATTAAATTATATAATATTTTTTATTTTTTAAATACATATCTCATATATAAATATAATTTCTAAACATTTTGGGAGGCCAAGACCACTACTGGCCCTTAGATCCGTCTCTTGTAATCACTCACAAAATTGACTTTTCATGCACTAAGATTCACAGTTTCACACACACTCGGACAAAATTCTCACAACATCATTCTATTTGTATTTGTATTACTATTATTATTATTAGTACTATAGAGATAAAAATATAATTAAATATTAAAAATAAAAAAGTACAAGAGATATTAAAGAATTCGAAATTTATTTATTGTTCACTTTATAATAAAATAAAAACTAATAAAAATTAACAAAACTAATAAAAATATTTAGTTTGTTATCCAATTCATTATATTTTGAGAATTTTTTTTCACAAGAGTTGAATTAATATTTTATATTATATTAGTTCACAATATCTATAATATAAATATTTTATCTATTTATCATTTTTGAGTTGATGTGCTGTGGTGGAGTATAAAATTTTTGAAAATTCTGATATGAATATGCTTATTTTTCTAAATTTTGATTTGTCATTTTTGTCTATTTTAATTTTTGTTAGTTATAAAATTTGATGGCTGAAGTAATTTGTTAATTTTTAACTATAATTTTAAATTTTATTAACCTAAAATTTATTAAATTTAAATATTTAAAATTGTATATTAAATTTTTAATAATTTTATTATATATTTAATTAAACTAGTTAAATTCCAGTTAAATCTCGATTAAATCTTTAAATTATTGAATTAGTTATTCTATCAGTTTATTAATCGGTTCGATTTTTACAATCTTGAGGGGGATTATAAGGTGAGAGCAGGTATAGGTAGCAGATAAAAGATAACAATTCTATTAAGATTTTGGTGTAGAGATCATATATAGTGTGAATGAATTTAATTATTAGTCTTAATTTTTTAAATTTCAAAATCTGAATTTAAGTAATTATTGAATAATTAATTAAAAATCTCTTTTTTAATTTTTGAAATACATTCCTTTTTAAGCCCATTAAAATCATTAACTCCACATACTTTCCCTTAAAGTAGTAGCTGATGTTCACATTCATCTAGTTATAAAAATCAGTAAACTTCCCTTTGAAAGCATCAATTTCACTTGGGTGCTTGACTTCTCCCAACAATCATTGCCACGCGAGAGTACGGGTAAAATGATCAAATTCCTCTTCCAATCCTTCTTTGTGCGGTGGATGAGGTAAGTCATATTTTGTTTTTTCATGGAGTAACACAAAAGAACACCGTGAATTTTTTATTTCTCTTCTTCTGAATTATTCTGTACTTAATTGTCAGGAAACTCCAAATACGAAGGTCTTATGTTGCCAGTCTTCCAGCTGATATAATTACCGATATTTTTGTTAGACTTCCCATAAAATCTGTTCTGATTTGTAGATGTGTTTGCAAGTATTGGAACACATTGATTTCTAATCCAAACTTTGCCAAGTTACTTCTTACTTATACACTTCCTGCTGTGATGATCCGACGCAAGCATTCAAGATTCTTTCACCTTGTTGAATATGACCGAATTGAATGGCATGAAAGGAGAAACAATACATTATTCAGCGGTGTGTTTGAGGTCCTGAAACCCAATAGTAGCAGCATAAAACTTGATCCTAAGTTTGAAATTCCTCTCCTTGGTACAAAAGTTTATGCTGTGCTTGTTTGTAATGGTCTTTTTTACTTGAGTTGCTCAAATAATGGAGACATTTCACTTGTCTGCAATCCAATAACAGGTGAGTTTATAAGACTTCCAAAACACCCTCCAATCCTGAAACCCTGCGAGTGCGAAATATCTCGGGGTTTTGGTTTTCACCCAAAAACAAACCAATACAAGGTAATGAGAATTCTTATATTTAAACATGATCATCCTATGGTTGTTGAAATGCTCAGAGTTGGATCGACAACATGGATAAATATTGAGGTGGATTATCCCAAAAATTTGATATCTATATCGAGATTTTCTGTTTATTTAAATGGGGCACTTCATTGGCTTGGTAAGGATGTTGATGGCAATGTGTCGATCTGGGCTTTTAATTTCGACACGGAGAGGTTCCAATCCTTTTCTATACCGAGCGATCAGGGTCCAAAAGTCGGCATACATGAATTCAGTGGATTTTTTTGCATGACATATTATAATGAGCCAATCACAATGTGGATGATGAAACGATATGGAATTGAAGAATCTTGGACTCCCATTCTCGTAAGTTCTGACAGAAATATTAATTCTTCCATAACCATGTTTCATGATTACATTGCCTACCATGATCGTGAAAACAAAGAATATAAAATTTTTCGGACTGACTGTAGCGACAACATTCAAATTCTTTGTCTTGTTCCTACTCTTATCCCACTAAAGGATATTATCATTGGAGATAATGTGGAGGTACATAATATTTACTCATTGAATTATCCAAAATTGAGGTTCTATTAGTTTTAGGAAATCATTTCATTTGATATTTTTTTATTAATAGCAAATTTTTACTTAATTATTTTAGATTTACATTATAATGTTCACATCTTATTTGATTGTTTAATTATTGTTTCTAGTTATTCAATAGTATTTGCAAAATTTCTTTTTTTAAACTATTATAATTTGAAATATAATTTAAATTAATTCAATTTATAATCCCTGTTGTAATTTTATTGGTTTAATCACCTTTGACGAAACAAAATTTTAAATTTTGAATATTAAAAAATAAAGAACTAATTTAAATTCACAAACTAATTTTTTTTGAAAAATCAATTTAATGTTTTTACAAAATATTTTTTATAACAGTGTACTCTCTAAACTAAAAATCAATTCTTATATATTTGTATATGTAGATGCATTTTTTTTATTAAATAATCAGTTATCCGAATAATCAAATTTATTTACGGATATTATAATAAATTTATTTTATAAAATGTAAAATTTGTATTTCAATATAAGATAGTTAATTAGGGTTGATTTTTAATATATTTATAGCATGATTGTATAATTATATGTTGACCGCTATTATTATAAAATTAAAATATAAATTATAAAAATGTTAGATGCACAATAAAATTCGATCACTAAATTAATTACCATATATTTATCTATAATATAATATATATTGTTCAACTCATTTTCAATCGTATTGTATTTAATATAATTGTGTATGATTTATTAATAATTCATCAATATTACTAGCATTCGCATTCTACTTATATATCATTTGCAGTAATTACTTCATTCCTAAAAGAAGATGAAGCTAACACTATTAATCATATAATCATATCATCTTTAAATTGATCCTAATCGTTAGCTAAGTCAAGTCTTACGTGTAGTTTTTTAATTCAATTCAAGTCAAAGAAGGAAAGAAAGAAAGAATCTTCAATTCCAAGAAGATCATAGTTAACAATAATAATGGTTGAACTGAACGTGGCGGCAAGCATCAAAATAATTAAAGGAAATTAACAAAGATGTATCTTGATAATTGAGTATTAGTATTGTACTAGTGCTAATAAGTAATAAGGCATGGCTTAGAGTCAATTTTTTTTTGTTTTAATAATCTTGATATAGAAAGAAAGAAAAAAGGCTGGTTGTTGGCATAAACAAGTTGATTAATTGGTATTCAATTAATTCAGGGTCTATTTCATGATACTTAGTCCAACAAAGATGTTCTTTTTTTTGAAAAAATGAGCTCAATACAGTAAAGTGAAGCGACAGAAACAAAAGAACTCATACAACAAAGCAACAAAACAATATGAACACAATTCCTATTGTTATCATCGGTATTGTCATCAACAGAAAGGATCTGCACTACTCCACTCTCTATAATTGGTCAAAGATTTGTAAAACATACACCTCTTGAACACCTGCTTCCTTGTTATTAAATATCCGTCCGTTTCTCTCAAGTCAAACATTCCATATAACTGCAAAAAAAAACATATAAGCCACTTGTTGCGCTCCTCTTTCTTGCTAATGACACATGTCCAACTCTCAAAGTACTCTTTCAGTGAACCCGGAACAGACCACAACCTCCCAAATTCAGATAATCATTCACACCACACTTGCCAAGTAAACTCACAACCAAGAAACAAGTGGTGAATATGTTCTACATCTTTTTTACACAAGACACACAAGTTATCATCGTGGTTAATAATACCCAGTCTAAGCAATCTTTCTTTAGTATTAACTTTTTCTATTAAAGCAAACAAGATAAATAACTCCACTCGTGACAGAACCAAACTTTTTCATATGGTTCTGGTGAAACTATAGCTGGTAATATCCTCCGGAAGCGTTTCTGACTGCAGCACCTGCACAAAAGAGTTAGTTGAAAAAATGTCTTCTTTGTCAAACTTCCAAACAACTCTATCTTGCATATCACGTGCTATCTTTACTGGTCTTAAAGTCTCATGTAATTGATCCACTAGTTCCAACTCCTATTGGTATAATTCTCGCCTCCACTGGAAGTTCCAAATCCACTCTAACCCATCCTAAAACCCACAATCCCCTATAACAGATCCTGTTTGGTTTGAAACAGAGAAAAGCATCGGAAAACGCATCTTGAGCGAACCACTTTGTAGCCAAACATCTTCCCAAAAACGAGTCCTCCTTCCATCACCCACCTCCATAGTTAACCCAGTAATCATCTTATCTCTCACATTATGGTCCTTAAACTGCAACTGATAGATGTCCTTCCATGGACCTCCTCGACTAGGCAATGTCTGAGCTGACAATATTCTATTGGGGTTCAAGTTATGACAAGAGCATACAACCTTCTTCCATAACAGACACTCCTCTTTTGAGAAACGACACCACCACTTGAAGAGGAGAGCTGTGTTCCTCACCACTGCATCACCCACCCCCAATCCTCCCAACTTTTTAGGAGCCTGGACCACTTCCCACTTGACAAGTGCCATTCCATGTCTACCTTCCTCCTTGCTCCATAAAAATTTTCTCTACAGCGAAATCAGCTTCTCTGCCACTTCCTTTGGCATCTTATACAGACTCAAATACTACACCGGCAAGCTATTCAAGACAGACTTAATCAGGACTTACCCGCTTTGTTAAGGACTTTTGCCTTCCATAGACTAAGCTTCTCCTCGATCTTATCAATGATCGGTTTCCACGTGCTGACCCGCCTTGGGTTTGCTCCCAATGAAATGCCAAGATATCTGACTGGGAGGTTCGCCTCCTTGTACCCTAATAAATTACACATATTATATGTCCATGGTTGTTCGCAATTGATTGGGATCAGACTGGACTTATCGAAATTTATACTTAACCCCGATATCATCCCAAAGCACCTCAGCAGTCTGGTATAGTTTCTGAGGGTCTCCTCCTCCGGCGAATAGAACAATATAGTGTCATCTGCAAACTAAAGATGTGACAGCTCTATATTATCCTTGCCAACCAGCAAAAGCGAAAAACGTCTGTTCCTGACTGCCTCCCCCACAATTCTATGCAGTACATCACATCTAAATTCAATACATTTAAAATCCATTCGAACAACTAAACAATAAACATAAAACAAACACACATAGACATAAAACAAACATATAATGAAGAGTTCAGAAGCAAAAAATGAGGGGTAGGGACTTAGGGTTAGAGGAGGCGCTACGAGCTTAATAGACGCTGAGTGACTTGGACCTTGGGGGTTGGGGACTTTCGTTGTTAGGTTAAAGGTTAAAATAATTCAGACATTAAAATGTATGCATATCTTCGGTTCGGTTCGATTTTTATTGAGCCAACCAAAAATCGAACCGAACTAATCGGTTTTGTCAGAAAAACCGATTTTTTTGGTTTTTAAATTAGTTGTTGTAATTTTCGGTTCAGTTTTTCGGTAATTTTCTATCTGGTTCGATAACTTACAACCCTATCGGTGCGTGCAAAATAATAAGAAAAGTTGTTGGTAGGGAAGCACGTAGGATCAGGTGAAGTCGGATTCATCTTGATCCAGACTTAATTTTAAATAATGACGGGGTTTATTGTTTAGATTCTTATTCGGTCTTAGATATGATAAAATCACACTACTTTCGGGTCACATTAAAATTGGATCTAGACTAGGTGAAATTCCGATTTTGATAAATTTTATGTTAAAAAATTATGATGCACTTATTTATAAAGAAGAAAAAATATACTTGTTACCAAAAAATTGATATCCATATTTGAACTTGAATTTGTCCATAAATTCTAATTTCATACTTCTTTGATATATTTTCTAAGTCAATAAATATAATTAAAAATAAAATAATAAGCTTATAATTAATATAACATAGTATTGAAATTAATTTAAAAAAAATATATATATATATATACTTTTTTTAGTCCCTTAGAGTGTACATGGGTCGGGTAAAGTCGGGTTCGCTTGAATCGGATTCGACCTTAAATAATAATCGAGTCTATCTTTAAAATCCTTATCCAATTCTAGACCTAATAAAATCATACCAAATTAGATCTAAAGTATTTAGGTTCAGACCGAATATTCGAGGCCGTCCGAATCATGTGCACCACTAGTTACTGAAAAATGTGTATTGATTTGTTGCAATTGGTTTTTGTTTATGGATAAATTATTATTTTTATTTACAAATATTCAAAATGCTAAAGATATTCATAATAAAAGTAAAATTTATCTTATACCATTATACTCATGGAAAATAATATTATTTTAATAAAATTATGGACACTCTAAAAAAATATTAAAAATTCTCAAATGATTTAAATTCTAAAAGAACTAATAAAATAAAATTTGATTAATTTTTTTCTTTGCAGAGCCAACTATAATGTTGGTGAGCAATGGCAGAACTTGAACATTTTTTTTAGCAGACCAAAAATTTTAACATAAAATTTATATAAAAATATTATATAAAAACAATTTATAAATATCACAATTTTTTAATATTTTGTCATGAAATAAATTTCTTTCGCAAATTTTAAGTGATTTAAAATTTTTAATAATTAAATTAGAACAAAAATTTTTATTATTTTTTGTAATATAAATAATTAAATTATTCATAAAAAACATTAATGAAACATAAAACAACATTAAAAAAGTAAATCAAATATTGTAATGATTATGATGAATCTTTCTAGTTACTTCAATAGTCTATCATATCAAATTTAGAAAACTATTGAGTGAAAATGGATGAAGAGTCGAAGACATATACTTTTAAATTATTATCTAAGACTTTTGTCAAATGAGCTTATTATCTACAACAATATATAATGGTAAAAGTTATTTCGGTATTTAAATATTTTTTTATTTTTATTCTTTCTAATAACTTATTCCACCAGTGTATGTTAGTTACAGAATTTTTGCTATTTTATTTTTATTCATGTTCTCTTATGCTATACGTTACTGCAAAATACTCTAGCATAGGTTCAGTTATAGAATTTCCACTACTTTATCTTCATCTATAATCATCTCACTGACTGAACTAATAGGATACCAGTTTCTAATCTCTCTTACTTCACATCACTGGTTACTGCATAATAGAAAAAACTTTCTTCCTTTCTCATCTATCTTTTCTTACATTATTCTCACTTCACCTAAATATAACGTAAAACCTACTATAAATTGCTTTTCGTCGTTAAACAAAAGTGTAAAACTATGTTTATATATTTCTTTAATTAATTACCGTTGACAACATACCAATAGAAGATTCACGTGAAAGTGGTCGACCGAATTGGCAAGATTATGCCAGGCAACAAGGACAAAATATTAGCGAAGAATAGAGTCAGCAACATCTCGTTAGAAGGCGTGCCAGTTACTGAGAGATTATTAGACGGGAAAAACAAATCGATACATTGAGTAGTCAAACTAACATGACAAGACAATTACAAGATATCACAAATATACCTGTTCATCAATATTCTGTATCAAGTAGTACTTTAAGTTATACTTTCTATTTATAAATTTATGCTGTTAGTTTATTATTTAATATGAAATATCTTTTACGATTTATGTTACTGTATTCTTAGTACTAATTATATATAGTTTATCTCTTGAATGTATCCTTAAATTATCAAGTTACATTATTTTTATCTTAATAATAAATTTTTTAAATATACAGATATTAAAAGCAGAATTAGTTCAAATAATATATGGAATGATATAAATATGGGTAAGAATTCTGTAGATGTAGATTTATATTTATTCATTAACATGACAAATTTGTGTATAAACTACTCAATCAAAAGTATATAAAAATGTAAAACCGAATTATAATATAAAATATATCAAACGAAAAAATTAAAGGAATAATAATAATAGTGAAGAATAACGTTATTGCTTTAGCCTCTTAGCCTTTGCCTATGGCGATCATATATTTTTTTCCCCTTCTTTTGCTTTTTTTTTTAATTATCAAATCATAAAAAAATAAAAAATAATCCAAAAAAATAAAAAATAATAAAATAAATAATAATTATACAAATCAAAATACATAAAAATTAGACTAATATATAAATAAAGTGAGAAAAAATGATAAAAAAATTAAAATAACAGAAAAATAATATTTACAATTTTGTTCCATCATTTTTATATATAGAAAACTGAAAAACAATAAACTTTTAATTAAATTAATTTATATTTATTGTATTCAATTAAAATAAGTAATAAATTATTTTATTTTATTTAGTCCAAAAATTTACATATCATAAAAATCAAATTAATTAATTGATATACATAATTTTAAATTATATAATACTTTAATATTTAATTAAATCAATTAGTTGATATAATTAATTTATCGTAATAAATTATATTTAATGAGTTAAAAAAATAAATTAAAAAATACTATGAGAAATATGCCATATTAATTCTATCATCAAATGTAGAAATACAATTTTTATATAATAAAATAGATGGATAAATATGATTGTATTTAGTATAATCGTGTATGATTAATTAATAATTCATCAATATTATTAGCATTTGCATTCTAGTTATATATCATTTGCAGTAATGACTTCATTCCCAAAAGATGAAGCTAATATTTATATTACTAATCATATAATCATATCATCTTCAAATTGATCCTAATCGTTAGCTAAGTCGAGTCTTACGTGTAGGTTTTTAATTTAATTAAGTCAAAGAAAGAAAAAATCTTCAATTTCAAAAATATCATAGTTAACAATAATAATTTGAGATTATTTTTTAGGTAATAAATTTTAAAATTAATTATTTTAAGATCAGCCTCTTTACAAAGAAAAACTGAAAAACCTTATCCTCATGTGACTTGATCCGAAAAGTTTTAGGATGATTTCAAATTGCGATAAACACTCCTTCTAATATTCCAATGCCAAAACCTTTCTTTAACATCCTCTTCCTCTAATATCACCAAGTCCTCCTCCACATTAATAGGTAGATTTAAATCTCTCTCTTCCTTTCTTTCTCACGTAGATATTGGACAGATCCAGAAAGTTTAGTAAGAAAGGGCCAAATTTTAGATAATTTTTTTTTTCATTTCATAAAAATAATTAACATATAATTATTAGAGTTAGTTTTTCAAAAAATTATATATATATATAATTATAAATTTTTTTACAATTTTATTTTTAACATGATAGTTACATAAAAAAATATAACAATATCAATAATACATTATAAAATTATAAAGTACTAATAATTTATAGCGTGTTTAGTTAAAAATATCACATATCTTATTAATTAAATTAATTCTTTCAAAATTTTTTAAAAATTTGAAAATAAATGATAAATTATTAATTATTTGAAAGATACAATACCTTTTATAGAATATAAGATATAAGATATAAGATATTTTTATAAAAATTTTTCTTTCAACAACGTAAATGTAGAAGAAAAATAAGTATTTTTTATAAGAAAATAATATCTAAAGTATATAATGTGATTATCAAAATATAACTACATAAGTTATTACTAATATAATAATATAAATTTTAAATATGTTAATATAAAATAAATAAATGATTTTTTTAAATAAATATAGAGATTATTATATAAAAATTAATTTAAAACTTACAAAGATTTGAGAGTATGATATTAAATTAGTTAAGTGAAAAATATTAGTGAATTAAACAATTAAGAAATAAATCTATCACATAATAAAAAATAAAAAATATAAAAATATTAAATTATATAATATTTTTTATTTTTTAAATACATATCTTATATATAAATATAGTTTCTAAAAATTTTGAGGGGTCGAGGCCACTACTCACCCCCTTAGATCCGTCCCTTGTAATCACTCACAAAATTGACTTTTCATGCACTAAAATTCATAGTTTCACACACACTCCTACAAAATTCTCACGACATAATTCTATTTGTATTTGTATTACTATTATTATTATTAGTACTATAAAGATAAAAATATAATTAAATATTAGAAATAAAAAAGTACAAGAGAGATTAAAGAATTCGAAATTTATTTATTATTCACTTTACAACAAAATAAAAACTAATAAAAATTAACAAAACTAATAAAAATATTTAGTTTGTTATCCAATTCATTATATTTTGAGAATTTTTTTTCACAAGAGTTGAATTAATATTTTATATTATATTAGTTCACAATATCTATAATATAAATATTTTATCTATTTATCATTTTTGAGTTGATGTGCTGTGGTGGAGTATAAAATTTTTGAAAATTCCGAGATGAATATGCTTATTTTTCTAAATTTTGATTTGTCATTTTTGTTTATTTTAATTTTTGATAGTTATAAAATTTGATGGCTGAAGTAATTTGTTAATTTTTAACTATAATTTTAAATTTTATTAACCTAAAATTTATTAAATTTAAATATTTAAAATTGTATATTAGATTTTTAATAATTTTATTATATATTTAATTAAACCAGTTAAATTCCAGTTAAATCTCGATTAAATCTTTAAATTATTGAATTAGTTATTCTATCAGTTTATTAATCGGTTCGATTTTTACAATCTTGAGGGGGATTATGAGGCGAGAGCAGGTATAGGTAGCAGATGAAAGATAACAACTCTATTAAGATTTTGGTGTAGAGATCATATATAGTGTGAATGAATTTAATTATTAGTCTTAATTTTTTAAATTTCAAAATCTGAATTTAAGTAATTATTGAATAATTAATTAAAAATTCTTTTTTAATTTTTGAAATACATTCCTTTTTAAGCCCATTAAAATCATTAACTCCACGTACTTTCCCTTAAAGTAGTAGCTGATTTTCACATTCATCTAAGTTATAAAAATCAGTAAACTTCCCTTTGAAAGCATCAATTTCACTTGGGTGCCTGACTTCTCCCAACAATCATTGCCACGCGAGAGTACGGGTAAAATGATCAAATTCCTCTTCCAATCCTTCTTTGTGCGGTGGATGAGGTAAGTCATATTTTGTTTTTTCATGGAGTAACACAAAACAACACCGTGAATTTCTTATTTCTCTTCTTCTGAATTATTCTGTACTTAATTGTCAGGAAACTCCAGATACGAAGGTCTTATGTTTCTAGTCTTCCAGCCGATATAATTACTGATATTTTTGTTAGACTTCCCATAAAATCTGTTTTGATTTGTAGATGTGTTTGCAAGCATTGGAACACATTGATTTCTAATCCAAACTTAGCCAAGTTACTCCTTACTTATACACTTCTTGCTGTGATGATCCGACGCAAGCATTCAAGATTCTTTCACCTTGTTGAATATGACCGAATTGAATGGCATGAAAAGAGAAACAATCCATTCTTCAGCGGTGTGTTTGAGGTCCTGAAACCTAATAGTAGCAATATAAAACTTGATCCTAAATTTGAAATTCCTCTCCTTGGTGCAAAAGTTTATGCTAATGTGCATGTGTTTATTTGTAATGATCTTTTTTACTTGAGGAGTTGGTCAAAGGACAGAGACATTTCACTTGTTTGCAACCCAATAACAGGTGAGTTCATAAGACTTCCAAAACACCCTCCAATCCTAAAACCCTGCGAGTGCGAAATATCTCGAGGTTTTGGTTTTCACCCAAAAACAAACCAATACAAGGTAATGAGAATCCTTATCTTTAAACATGATCATTCTATGGTTGTTGAAATGCTCAGAGTTGGAATATCGACAACATGGATAAATATTGAGGTGGATTATGCCAAGAATTTGATATCTATGTCGAGCTTTTCTGTTTATTTAAATGGGGGCACTTCATTGGATTGGTAAGGATGTTGATGGCAATGTGTCGATATGGGCTTTTAATTTCGACACGGAGAGGTTCCAATCCTTTTCTATACCGAGCGATCAGGGTCCAAAAGTCGGCATATATGAATTCAGGGGTTTTTTTTTGCATGATATATTTTAATGAGCCGATCACAATGAGGATGATGAAAAGATATGGAGTTGGAGAATCTTGGACTCCCATTCTCGTAAGTTCTGACAGAAATATTAATTCTTCCATAACCATGTCTCATGATTACCTTGCCTTCCATGATCGTGAAAACAAAGAATATTGCATTTTGCGGACTCACTGTAATAACAACATTCAAATTCTTGTTCTTGTTCCCACTCTTATCCCACTAAAGGATATTATCATTGGAGATAATGTGGAGGTGCATAATATTTACTCATTGAATTACCCAAAATTGAGGTTCTATTAGTTTTAGGAAATCATTTCATTTGATATTTTTTTATTAGTAGCAAATTTTTACTTAATTATTTTAGATTCACATTATAATGCTCATATTTATTTGATTGTTTAATTATTGTTTCTAGTTATTCAATAGTGTTTGCAAAATTTCTTTTTTTAAACTATTATAATTTGAAATATAATTTAAATTAATTCAATTTATAATCCCTGTTGTAATTTTATTGGTTTCACCTTTGACGAAACAAAATTTTAAATTTTGAATATTAAAAAATAAAGAACTAATTTAAATTCACAAACTAATTTTTTTTGAAAAAGCAATTTAATGTTTTTACAAAATATTTTTATAACAGTGTACTCTCTACACTAAAATCAATTCTTATATATTTGTATATGTAGATGCATTTTTTTTATTAAATAATCAGTTATCCGAATAATTAAATTTATTTACGGACATTATAATAAATTTATTTTATAAAATGTAAAATTTGTATTTCTATATAAGATAGTTAATTAGGGATTGATTTTTAGTATATTTATAGCATGATTGTATAATTATATGTTGACCGCTATTATTATAAAATTAAAATATAAAAATGTTAGATGCACAATAAAATTTGATCACTAAATTAATTACCATATATTTATCTATAATATAATATATGTTGTTCAACTTATTTTCAATGGTATTATATATATATATATATATATATATATATATATATATATATATATATATATAATTGATTTAAATTGATTTTTTATAAACATATTATATGATTGTATTTAATATAATCGTGTATGATTAATTAATAATTCATCAATATTACTAGCATTTGCATTCTACTTATATATCATTTGCAGTAATTACTTCATTCCTAAAAGAAGATGAAGCTAACACTACTAATCATATAATCATATCATCTTTAAATTGATCCTAATCGTTAGCTAAGTCAAGTCTTACGTGTAGTTTTTTAATTAAATTCAAGTCAAAGAAGGAAAGAAAGAAAAAAACTTCAATTCCAAGAAGATCATAGTTAACAATAATAATGGTTGAACTGAATGTGGCTGGCAAGCTTCAAAATAATTAAAGGAAATTAACAAAGCGTGGCAATAACGAGATACGGCCACGCTTTTGAAGCGTAACAATAGCAAGTGATATGACTACGATTTAAAAACGTGGCCATAGCTAGAGATATGGCCACGCTTCAAAAGCGTGGCCATAACTAGATACGTGGCCATAGCCTTACCAAATTTAAAAAAAAAATCTTTTTTTCCTGATTTTTCCTTTATCACTGCACAATATAAATTTTTAGTCATTTTTTATTACCAAACCTATAAATATAATGCAATTTTTATTTCAAGACAAATCAAATCAAATAGTAATTAGTGACGTATATAATTTTTACTATAATTATTTTATACATTAATACTCAAATACATAATATATCTCAGTTCAAAATTCTTATTTCTAAACCAGAGTATAATAGCAATAATCAAATGGGCAAAACATCATCTCCATATATATATATGTCCCACGGAGAAAGAAAACACTAGGGCACTCTTTTTTTATATGGATAATTATGGATAAAAGAACGGACGGAATTTAAGAGTTTAAAATTACAAGTCACATTATATATAATAAATTCTATGCTTGTCCTCTACCAACTAACAACAAAAATGAAATTCTTTAAATAGTACAAAATGTCGTCACCCGAGTCGCGATTAATTTCCACAATTAAATAACCTGGGTCCATCTTCAATAATTGGACTTGGCTAATGATGGCTGTTAAGTAATTCACCTGTAGTGATAGGGACTCGAGCAATCTAACGTAATCAGCAGTTGAGCACCATGCTGGAAGATAGAATGCATCACATATCTTCTTCAAGTGTTTTTCTTCCCATGGCTTTAAGGATTCTTCATCAGGGCCAAGATCTCTGTGGCACCATGTTACTATTATTATGGTGGCACCCGGTGCAGCTACTCTAGCCAACTCACTCACAAACTGCAAGTGGGGAAATCAAAATCAAAAGGGAAGAGAAATAGCATTCAAGTTCATTATTCTCCTATGCAAAAACGATGTTTCGTTTGATGGACTTTGGTGGGCTCTAATTCTAAACTTAGCTCTTCTTGTGAACCTAAAATGGAATTGCATAGTAGTTGACTAAGTCAGGATAAATGCTAAAATTAATACTTTTCCATTAACTTTTTCCATATATATCATTTCAAACTGATGTATGTATATTTCAGTGATTTTATTTTATCTTATTCAAACAAAAAGCAATAAACTACAAAAGGTAGGATTTGAATCACTGGCCACTTGAAAAGAACTAGGAAGCAGCTAAATGAGGTTTGGTAAGAAAGCTTAGTTCACATAGGATTTATTTAACACCATATTTTTATTTTTATTTATTTAACACACCAATATAAATCGTGTGTGCAAATAAAGAGAAGAAAGCAGGTCAAAATGCATGAGCAATGTGCAAAGACTAATTGATCGCATACTATAAAAGCTTGTAAGAAGAGATCTCATAAGACTAACCAGATGGTGTATTGGAACAGCTGTAAGGGTTCCAAATCATCCGTTGATGCGGCAAACTGCTGGAACAAGAAAAGTGCTGCTCCAACACTGACAACCGCAACTCCAATTCACAAAGCATCAATTAATTTCAGAATAAACTAAATATTGAAAGCAATCTTATATTTTGAAAAGGTTAAGCAAAACAAAATAAAAGTCAAAGTGAGCAGTTGGGTTAAGCAAAACAAAAAAGGGAAAAGAAAAGAAAGGTTGTGCAGACCAAAAGAAAGGAGCATTCACAAGTAGACATTTAAAATGCAGCACTAGAATTAAATTCTTTAAGGCATATCAAATGAAAAGATCTTCTATGTCTGTTAGGGGTTCGGCATTTCCGAGAGACTTATCGGGTACATTAACCACCAATTGTCCACATGCACCACTTATGTCCTGACCCATCTGCTTCTGAATTTTTGTTCGGATATTATACATACCTCTAAGAATTTTCTGAAATGCCCAAACTTTCTGCTCAGTAGTTGGTTTTGAATTGACTCAACATACCAATGGAGTTGAAAGGTATTAAGTTCACCACCTGCGAGATAGATGAGACAATATGCACACTTTTATTACATAACTGGGAATGTCGATCAAGTTTAATAACAAACAGATGCAAGGTACAAAACAATTAGCATACACCAAGATATGAAACTAGGTACCATGATTAAAAATGTAACAGATGTCCTATTTGATTTTAATCATTAAGGGTACTGAGTTCTTGAGAAACACCGACAGAAATATATTATAGACGAGCTTAGATGTTCAGTGCTTACCACTTGAAATGTTTCTAGCGGTTTTCCGATTGGTGGGCATGCTGCTCTTCATCATTGACCCCATCAAGAATTATGTACTCGATCAATATCTTCTGCTGACTATTAAGGATGAAACACGGAAGTTTCAAAACCACTGGAATTGTTCACACCTGAAGGGCCAAAAATACAGACTACATAAGAAATCATACGAATAGTGTGATTACCTGTTTCTTTGATATTCTTGCAGTGAAGCCATCAGTTTTTGCAAAGGAAAAGCACGAGCAGCAGGCATTATCTGGCATCTGATATCTTGTGCTGGTGCGTGTAGTGAGACTGCCAAGTTCAAACAAATGAATAATAAAACAACAACTTTGCTATTAGCTGAAAATCAACACACAAAACAGGACAAATTAAAACAACAACCCTCCAACACTTAGCTATTAGCTGACACCAAAAGACTACCAATATTAGCACACGAATAATGACAATAATAACAACAAATGAATAATAATCTGAATGATCCAATTTTAGCATTAACAAATCAAAGCATTAAAGGTTGAATTTCAACAACTACAAATTCGAAAATTTTACTCCAAAAACAAGCTAATAGAATCACGAAGCTCCATTTCCATTTTCAATTAACCCTAGCAACTCTTTCTCTCTTCCTACTTGACGTTTTCTTAATCTAACGATTCCATATATCTTTGCAATAGAATCTCTTGTATTAATCAGTAATCCTAAACAATACAAACAAAATTACAACAAATACATCCCCACAAAAGATTTAAACAGATCTTCTTAATAATTAATTTCAGATGGAAATTTTACCTATTGCAAACCATATTTCGGAACACTATATACATAGTAAATTTATTTTCTCAACAAAGTAACAAACATTTCTAAGACGAGTGTAAAAACCCCTAGAAAGCTCAAATGTTTTCTAAGCAAATTCACCAAATGAGAAACATATTTTTAACCTAGCTAAAGCTAAAACGAAATCAAAGGCGCAAAACTAACAAGAGCAATACACGCGTGCCTAGGGCTCATTTCGATGTATTTGAAACACATGATTCTGTAGGAAGCAGAAAGTAAATAAGCTAATAAAGAAAAGTGAATTCAGGAGAGTAATTAGATGGGTGGGGGAGTACGAAGTGGTAGAAAACGATGGAAGAGCTTATATTGAAGGGGCTGGGATCTTGTGGAGCGAGAGAGAGAGAGAGAGATTGAAAGGGGATGCCCAGCAGAGACGAACGCACCAGCAGGGAAAATCGAGCAAAACAGAGACGAACGCACCAGCAGGGAAAATCGAGGCAAACACGAACGAGGGATGTAGCAGATGCGAGGCGGAGGCGCGGTGGAGGCGCGGTGGAGGGGACGTAGCAGCGCGATGACTGAGGAATGCAATGGTGAGGGTTAGGGCGTGGTGGCAGGAAGATGCAGAGGAGATCGGCGCTAGTGACGACGATAGTGACGAGGAGGAGACGAGGCTAATGGCACAGCGGGGATCTGCCCTCTTCCAGGGTTGGCATGGAGATGAGAGTTGAGAGTTGAGAGTTGAGAGTGACGACGGTAATAAGGGTTTGTTCAATAAAGAGCGAGGAGGAGATCCGGATCGAAGCTTTGTTCTGGGTCATAAGAGTTTTACTGTTCAATAACCTTTTGGCCACGCTCTAAAGCGCGCCTAAAGAGTGCCACTATATGGCCACACTTCATAACCGCAACCATAATGAAGATCTGTTGCCACGCTTTTAAAACGATCCTGTTTCACTCTATAGTCACGTTTTTGAAGCGTGGCAAAAAAACGTGGCCATATCTCTAATCAATTGCCACCATTTTAAAAGTGTGTCCGTTGACCCTTTTCGCCACGTTTTTAAAGCGTGGCAAGAAAAAATATGGCCGAATCTCTATTTAATCGCCACCCTCACAAAAGCGTGGCCATTAATCGCTTTTGGCGTGGCCATAGGCCTTATTGTAGTGGTATTAGTATTGTACTAGTGCTAATAAGGCATTGGTTAGAGTCAATTTTTTTTGTTTTAATAATCTTGATATAGAAAGAAACAAAAAAGGCTGGTTGTTGGCATAAACAAGTTGATTAATTGGTGTTCAATTAATTTAGGGTCTATTTCATGATACTTAGTCCAATAAAGATGTTTTTTTTTTTAAAAAAATGAGCTCAACACAGTAAAGTGGAGCGCCAGAAACAAAAGAACTCAGACAACAAAGCAACAAAATAATATGAACACAATCCCTATTGTTATCTTCGGCATTGTCATCAATAACAGAAGGGATTCGCATTACTCCACTCTCTATAATTGGTCAAAAATTTGTAAAACACCTCTTGAACACCTGCTTCCTTGTTGTTAAATATCCGTTCGTTTCTCTCAAGCCAAAAATTCCATATAACTGCAAAAAAACATATAAGCCACTTGTTGTGCTCCTCTTTCTTGCTAATGACACCCATCCAATTCTCAAAGTGCTCTTTCAGTGAACCCAGAACAGACCACAACCTCCCAAATTTAAATAGCCATTCACACCACACCTGCCAGGTAAACTCACAACCAAGAAACAAGTGGTGAATATGTTCTACATCTTTTTTACACAAGACACACAAGTTATCATCGTGGTTAATAATACCCATTCTAAGCAATCTTTCTTTAGGATAATTTTGTTGTTGATGGCAATGTCGGAGATGACATTGGGATAATTTTTAGGTGTTTAGAATAGGTGTTTCTTTTTTATTCATACTTGTCCGCTTTACTATCATGTTGAGCTTCTTTGTTTCAAAAAAAAAAGTGTTGGCCATATTTTAATATAAATGTTGGTCTCCTTGACTTTCTTAATAATAAATATAGAATCTTTTGCTTTTTAATTTTTCCTGCCAAGTTTATTATATAATTATAAAAATGTATCTTTCATCTCAAAATCTTTTATTATATCATTATAAACAAGTTTAATTATTGATCTTATTGAGGATATAAAAGAAAAAGTAGAATAACAAGAAAGAATTAGAAGTAATTTTCTTGTTTTAACTAATGTTGCAGCTCTATATCATAGTTATAAAAATCGGACTGGACCGGACCGACCAATTTGATCGAAAAACCGATAAACTGGACATTGTACTAGTCCAGTTTAGTATACCGACCGCTTAAGAAAATGAACCGGACAAAACTGGTAAGAATCGATCAAACCGGTCAAAATCGACATGAACCAGAACCGAACCGGTCCAATCAACAACGCTGTCAACGGTCAACCTACGTTCCGGCATGACATCAGCATGCGGATTGTGAAATTAGAAAAAATGTATTGCAAGGAGTGGGAGTCAAGCTTAGCTCTTCTGGAATGAAAACCAAGTTGACAATCACTGCACTAACCCGTTTCATAGTGTTATGAATGCTTTTTATAATATATATATATATATATATATATATATATATATATATATATATATATATATATATAGAAATACTTAACTCATTTTTTAATTAAAGTACAAATTAATTAATTTTAAACTAAAAAAATGATAATGAATATCAAAATAAAATAAAAATTACTTATTCTGAGAAAAAAATAGCTATTTATATAATTATTTAATTATATAAAAATATTTAGACCTTGAAATTATTCTTTGGATATAATTCATAGATTGTTATTCTTATTGTGTCTAATTAAGATACTATATAGTAGTATGAACTAATTATATGTCTATCTTTGTATTAATTATTTATAGAATTCGACTTAATTGTTCTTAAAATGTTAGTAAAAATATGTATTTCAAATTTTAATTTTAGGTTTTTGACTATTTTATATTTTTTATTTATATGAGAGCAGCTTTACCGATTGAACCAGTAACTCATCGGTTGAACCAATAAATCAGTAAACTAGTAATATGATCGGTTCGATCACCGGTTCGATTTTGACAACTATGCTTTATATATTAGAAGAGAGAGCTATGACTTATTTTTTTAGTATTTTCTATTCACTTGTGTATAACCCTAATGGTTACACTATTATTCAGATTAATCACATCAGATTCAATACACTCTTCTCTGTTTCATTGTCTTCTTGGTTTAACTCTCTGTTATTAATCTTTTATTCATCTCTTATTCTTTGAGCTTCTGTATTTGAACTTATTATGATAAATTTAATTATTTTAGTGGTTAATTATTAGTAAAAAATATCTAAATTATATATAAAAGTTGATTTTTAGTTTATGTGATTTTTTTTAAAGTTTATCTGATTTTTTTTAAAAAAAATAGGCTTTCGTATAAGTATTGAATTGCTTTTTTTATAAATCATTTTTTGAACTTAAATTACGTCCTTAATTATTTTTTAATATTAAAACTTTTTTAAATTTTATTTCGTAAAAGATGCTGAACCAATATAATTCAAACAAAAAAAATTTACAAATTAAATTAAATTAGTTTAAATTATATTTCAAATTATAATTGATGATGATAAATATATATTTAATTTGGTTTGAAAATTCAAAATATACTTGATGTGAATTTTACTAGTGCAAGCCCAAAATAAAAACAAGTGTACATCCCATAAAAAAAATGGTAATTAGTGTTGGACATAAACAAAGGGATATTGCAGCGGTTACAAAAAAATTAGAAGCATGCTTTTAAATTTTGTTTTCATCATTATTGTCACTTTATAATAGATTTAAGTTATCATCATTATTCTAAATTTTATTTTCATTTTTTAATATGTATTTAATTTTCATAAATTATTAGTCTAAAGTTATTTTGCATATGCATTTAATTATATATTATTAAGTCAGAAAAAATTATTTTACACATTCATAATATAAATCATTTTAAACAATAGATATAAGAATTTAATTTTGATGCAATATAAAAAAATTACACAATTAGATTCATAATTTGAGATTATTTTTTAGGTAATAAATTTTAAAATTAATTATTTGAGATCGGCCTCTTTGTAAAGAAAAACTGGAAAATCTTGTCCCCATGTGGCTTAATTCGAAAAGTTTTAGGATGATTTCAAATTGTGGTAAACACTCCTTCTAATATTTGTAAACTCTGTTAAATTAGTAAATAATTAGTCAATAAATTAGATTTTAATAAAGAAAATTAGAAATGTGAATATTATATTAAATTATGCTAGAGCTCATCAAAACAAGAATTTTGACACTAATTTCAAAGAATTCGGTCCAATATTAGACCAAACGGATCGAACCGATTGAACTGGACCCAAATCAGGCCCGTGGCCCAACTGGCCCAGCATTTAAATGAGCTGAAGCTCATCTTCTTCCTCCCCATTCAGCATAGACGCTGAATACAGCCAGGGAAGGGGAAAAGAAGATTAGCCCTAACGCCAAAAATAAAACCCATGTAACTTCTCGCTCCGAGTTCCGATCGCCGCACCGCGTCGAGCTCTATGATTCTACCGAAATAATTTCATAGGTAAGCCATTTAATTACTCTCAGCCACTCCTTTTCCTAATTTTCGAAAATTATGTAGTGGTGTTGAATTTCTTTGTCTTTTGATGTATTAGGATCCAATTAGCTTGAGAAAAATGTTCACTCTTGCTTATACAAAGCTTGGGTAAGGTGAGGATACCATAATTCTATTTAATTTTCTAAATTTGTTCTTTGGGTATTAAATTGGATGTATATGTGTTATGAATGTGTATTAGGTTGTGAATAAATGATTGGAGGTTGAAATTGTGGATATTGGAACTTGGAGGAAGTTGAGCACTAGTATTTATTGAACTTTGGGGGGCTATGTTTGTTTTGGTGAGTTGCTTTGGACAATACGTGGAAACAGGCTAAGGTATAGTTTAGGTTTCTTGCATTTAATATATAATGTCCTATGAAAACTTAGGCTAGATGACCATGGGTTAAACTAGAATGCACGAAAATGTACAATGCTTAGTATCCTTGATATCTATGATGAAAGTTGGTTATGTGATGATGATTGTTGCTATATTGATATTAGTGTGGAAAATGGTTGAGTTGGTGGTGATATGATTATGCATATATTGAGTTAGTGCATGATAATTGTTGAAATGTGAGATTGTGAACTGTTAATGTATGATGGATGATAAAATGGTGTAAGATCATGTGGCTGTGATATTGTATGTATTAGGATTGACTTCAGGTGAGAAATGGCTGATATGTGAATGGAAAAAAATGAAATGGAGGTTTGATGAGCTTTGTAAAAAGTTGGTTTTGGGCCGAACTTCGGCGAACTATAACTTGGCTTCCGAACCCTCAATTTGTTTCCAACTTGTTTTAAATAAAAATTGGGTTCGTGAAATTTATGCCATTCAAAGAACAGATGAAAAACGATTGAAAATGATTAAGTTATGTACGTCAGAAGTTTGGTTTGGAATTATGTGAATTCTGTAGCTTTCTACTTAATCAGATTTTTGGAAAAACGTACGTTCACGCGTACGAGTGGCATGGAATTTTTTGGCTGACCTCCTTATATGCATACGCATAATGAGCCAGCATGCATGTCCACGCAGACGCATGGCCCACACGTACGCGTGACATGAGGTACTCACCTATGCGTACGTATGATAAGGGATTCGTGCACGAGCTGCCTTTTTACACTCCCATGCGTATGCGTGAGCCACGCGTACGCATGGCCCCTATTCCAGCAAATATGGTTTTCTGAGTTTTAAACCTTATTTCAAACTTTTAAACCTCTATTTTTATTCTTTTAGTCATAAATAATAGTATTATGTTTGATAATCAAGTGAAGTTAGGAAATGAGGATAACTTGGAGGTAAAGTAAAGCTGAAAAAGTGATGAATTGACTATGAAATGTTATGAATGATTATGTATAATACTTGGCTTGAATAATCAAATGATCTAAGATACAAGGTTCCCTGAGTAAAGTACCGTGGCTTGCCACCACGTGTACCAAGTTAAAACTGGATACTCTATTGACCCTATGTCGTAAGGGTGACCGGACACGTATAAATTCCCGAGAATGGTACCCCCATTGAGCAATTGATATTTATATAAGAGAAAAAGCTATGCATAGACTCTTGAGAATGTGCGACGAGGGATAGTCCAAGGGTTTAGCAAATTGAACTTGTCAGGTTGGCTTGATAATCGACAGATGAGACTCATCAGCCATAGGACAGGCATGTATCATGTGCATATTACTTGAATTACTTGTTTGTGCATTAACTGGGTATGCCTAAGTGTAGTTGTGATGTTAACTGTATATTTGTTAGCTGCAGTACTTGTAATCTTCTTGTACTTGCCTTTATCTGCTTGTTTGTCTATGATATATTGTCGGAGATAGAGGTAAGGAGGAAAGGTGGTAAGACTTAGATTCAAGGTTTAGTTAAGTTAGGCTTAGATACTCTTAAAAAACCACCTTTTATGGTTTCTGTTTAATACTTTAAGCTTTATAATCTGAGTGTCGGCATTCCTCTGACATTCCCAAGACCTTATATCTTATATGTGTGGCACCTTTACCAAGCTAAGAACCTCTGGTTCTCACCCCATACTTTGTTATTTTTTTTCAGATGCAGGTCGAGAGGCACCTCGTTAGGTGGTGCAGAATTTACAACCACAAACTAACTGGCAAGTGCACCGGGTCGTACCAAGTAGTACCTCAAGTGAATGAGGGTCGATCCCACGAGGATTGATGGACTAAGCAACAATAGTTAAGTGATTTACTTAGTTAGACAAACAGAAAATGGTGTTTGAGAGTTCAAAAACATTAAACAGTAGATTTAGAATATCAAAAGATAGGCAGTAAGTAAGTTGAGAATAATATATGGAAAAACAATTAAGGCTTCAGAGTTATCTATTTTCTTGATTGACTTTTCTTACTAACTACTTAAATCTGCAAGATTTAATTCATGGCAAACTATATGTGACTAAACCCTAATTCCTTAGACCTTTTTAGTCTCCTCTAACTCTCATCAACCGCCAATTACTTGGTCAATTAATTTCAATTAGGGGGTGAAGTTCAATTCTAGTTATATGCCACAGAAATCCTAATTACCCAAATATAAGAGGATTATATGTCACGTATCCCGTTAAATCCAAATAATTAGAGATTTAGGAGAATATATTTTCAAGCTGTTGTTCAAGTAAAGAGCTTTTCCAAGTTATACAGGAACTCAATTAGAAAGAGGGTCATACTTTCGTTCCACCCAAATTCATAAAATAAAGAACGAAAACAATTCTTGAATTATATGAATCAATACATGAATTCAAATAGAAAAACAATAGAATCAATCCATACAATAGACAGAGCTCCTAACCTTAACAGTGGAGGTTTAGTTGCTCATGGTTCAGAGTGGAAACTAGGATTCTCTTAAACTGTGAATTGTGAATAATATGAAATAATCCCCATAAGAGAAGTTTCTTTTCTCTTTTATATCTAATCCTAATTAATTTAAAATCTATTTTTTTAAACTAAAATAATATCTTTTCTTATTTTAAAATAAAATAAAGTTTAAATCAGAATTAATTAAAATCTTCGAACAACCTCAATTTGGACGCTGGGACCACTTGAATTGGAAGATCATGCACCTAACTTGAGTTCTCATGCGCCTTACTTAGTCATGGCCTCATGGATTGGAGTTTGAGTGAGTGAGCTTGCACCTAACTCAAGCTTTGGTGCGCCTTACTTGAAGTCGAACTAATTGGTGCGTGTTGTTGTTGCTGTCTTGCGCCTAACTTTTGAAATCTTAAGTTAGGCACAGCCTAGCCAGCATTCCTTGGATGTCATTTGCTTCATCCTTGTGCCTAACTTGAATATTCTCAAGTTAGGCGTAGCCTTGGCTGCATTGGATTGATGTGGGTGGCTTGTCTTGGCGCCTAACTTGAGAAATCTCAAGTTAGGCGCCACCTTTGCTGACTTGGTGGAAAAGAAGTATGAATTGTTATATATTGTTGGAAAGCTCTGGAAGTTAGCTTTCCAACGCCACTAGAATCATATCCATTGGACCTCTGTAGCTCGAGTTATTTAGGTTTGAGTGCAGAGAGGTTGGGGTTGACAACATCATTCGTCTTCTTCTCTTTTTCTGTGGAAACTCCATCAAATCCAGCCGAATGATACCTAAAATAAATAGAATTTCACACGACTCAAAGTAGCATCCATAGTGGCTAAAAGATAATTAATTCTTGATTAAACTCAACAAATTGAATGCAAATTCACTAGAAAAAGATAGGAATGATGCTCACGCATCATAACACCAAACTTGAATTGTTGCTTATCCTCAACCAACCAAACTAATATAGGCTTAGGATGTGAATTTACATGAGAATGAGAGTTCGATTAAGCTCATGTCTCTTCTTATAGTGGGGTTTACAACTGCAATCCTGAATAGTTCTGGCATCCCATTCTCCTTTGAATTAGAAGGATGTCAATGTCATTCGGAATTAAAATCTGGATAATATTATGAATTCTCTAATCTTTTGTACTTCAATTTAATCCTTGAACACGGAAAATTTCCTTTGATTCTCTTTTCTTTGGTGCTTTGCACCTTGAGCCTAGCCGTGACTTTAAATATTTTGTCTCAAGCTTCACTTGACACAAAAACACCACAAGCACTTAATTGGGGAATTCTCTTTAAGTTCTAAATTTCTTTTCAGTTACTCCCAGACAGTGGTGCTCAAAGCCTTTGGCATACTCTGTTACATGCATTTGATTTTGACTCTTAGTGTTCTGTCTCAAGGATTACTTGACACAATCACACCACAAGCATATGACCAGGAAAACAGCTATTTGAGATTTTAATTATGTCTGACCTCCCTAGTCATTGATGCTCAGAGCCTTGGACCTTGCTTTTATTTTTCTTTTGTTGTTTCTTCTATTTCAAGGATTAAACTTTCACTTATTGCAGAGAATTCATAATAGTTCTCTAAATTCCTGTTCCTTGTACATCAACATTCTTTGCTTCAAATTTAAATATGCACTGTTCATGTCATACATTCAGAATCACAGAAAATACCACCACATTTGGATAAATGAGACTACTCTTAAAATTAAACTCAATTTCTTATGCACTACATCCTTTCTTTTTTTTTTAATTTCAAGCTCAGTGGGTAATACATGAGACACCTTTCAACATTAAGGCAAATAATAGAAAATTTCAAAATAGTAGAACTAAACTAGAACCTAGGAATTTATCTAATAAAGGATCATGCAATAAACGAGACAAAATATCAGAAGACATGAATATATTAAAGTAATTGCAAACTACTATAGAATGTGAAAAGAACTGGACCACCTTAATCTCCCTCGTGGGGATCTCTCTCCTCAGACTGCGCTCCACATGGTCCTCTCAGGCGGTTGTAATCATACCTCAGCATGCTAGATCTCCTGCCATTGGAATTCCTAAGCAGCTCTCATCTCATCAAGGGTTGTACAGAGATTTGCCTAACGGCTATCGTTCATGACCCTCATCTGCTCAATGGAGGTGGTGAGCTACTGCCAGTATTCCGGAGGAGGGTCATGCTGTCCCTGAGGTGGTGGCTGATCTATGATGAGCGGATAATTTGTACGCTTTTTGGCATTGTTTTTAGTATGTTTTTAGTATGACCTAGTTAGTTTTTAGTATATTTTTATTAGTTTTTAGTTAAAATTCACTTTTCTGGACTTTACTATGAGTTTGTGTGTTTTTCTGTGATTTCAGGTATTTTCTGGCTGAAATTGAGGGACCTGAGCAAAAATCTGATTCAGAGACTAAAAAGGACTGCAGATGCTGTTGGATTCTGACCTCCCTGCACTCGAAGTAGATTTTCTGGAGCTACAGAAGCCCAATTGGCGCGCTCTCAACGGCGTTGGAAAGTAGATATCCTGAGCTTTCCAGCAATATATGATAGTCCATACTTTGCTCAAGATTTGATGGCCCAAACCGGCGTTCAAAGTCACCCTCAGAATTCCCAGCGTTAAACGCCGGAACTGGCACCAAAGTGGGAGTTAAACGCCCAAACTGGCATAAAAGCTGGCGTTTAACTCCAAGAAGAGTCTCTACACGAAAATGCTTCAATGCTCAGCCCAAGCACACACCAAGTGGGCCCGGAAGTGGATTTTTATGTCATTTACTCATCTCTGTAAACCCTAGGCTACTAGTTCTCTATAAGTAGGACCTTTTACTATTGTATTATCATCTTTGGACATTTAGTTCTTAGATCATATCTGGGTAGTTATCTTTGTTCTGATGCTATCTTAGATCATTGGGAGGCTGGCCATTCGGCCATGCCTAGACCTTGTTCTTATGTATTTTCAACGGTGGAGTTTCTACACACTATATATTAAGGTGTGGAGCTCTGCTGTACCTCGAGTATTAATGCAATTACTATTGTTCTTCTATTCAATTCCGCTTGTTCTTGTTCTAAGATACCACTTGTTCTTCAACTTAATGAATGTGATGATCCGTGACACTCATCATCATTCTCACCTATGAACGTGTGCCTGACAACCACCTCCGTTCTACCTTAGATTGGGTGGATATCTCTTGGATTCCTGATACACGATGCATGGTTGATCGCCTGACAACTGAGTGCTCGCCTGACAACCGAGCCAGCCATTCCGTGAGATCAGAGTCTTCGTGGTATAGGCTAGAACTGATGGCGGCATTCAAGAGAATCCGGAAGGTCTAACCTTGTCTGTGGTATTCTGAGTAGGATTCAATGATTGAATGACTGTGACGAGCTTCAAACTCCTGAGGGCGGGGCGTTAGTGACAGACGCAAAAGAATCACTGGATTCTATTCCGGCCTGATTGAGAACCGACAGATGGATAGCCGTGCCGTGACAGGGTGCGTTGAACATTTCCACTGAGAGGATGGGAGGTAGCCACTGACAACGGTGAAACCCTTGCATAAGCTTGCCATGGAAAGGAGTAAGAAGGATTGGATGAAGACAGTAGGAAAGCAGAGAGACGGAAGGGACCAAGCATCTTCATACGCTTATCTGAAATTCCCACCAATGAATTGCATAAGTATCTCTATCTTTATCTTTATGCTTTATTCGTATATCACCCATATCCATTTGTGTTTGCCTAACTAAGATTTACAAGGTGACCATAGCTTGCTTCATACCAACAATCTCTGTGGGATCGACCCTTACTCGCGTAAGGTTTATTACTTGGACGACCCAGTACACTTGCTGGTTAGTTGTGTGAAGTTGTAGTGATCACAATTTCGCGCACCAAGTTTTTGGCGCCGTTGCCGGGGATTGTTCGAGTATTTCGGCAAGCTTTTGGTCCGGTAACATCAGTGCCAAATTTCTGATCCGGCAACAGCACCAAGTTTTTGGTGCCGTTGCCGGGGATTGTTCGAGTATGGACAACTGACGGTTCATCTTGTTGCTTAGATTAGGTATTTTTTTCAGAATTCTTGAAGATGAATTCTAGTGTTTCATAATGATCTGTTGAAGTCTGGCTGGCTGTGAAGCCATGTCTAATTTCATTGGACCGAGGTTTCAACTTATCATCACAAGAGCACGTTGATTTCTATCAACCTTGCTGTTGGAGCAGTGATCTGCTAAGGCTTGGCTGGCCATTGGCCATGTCTAGTGTTTTGGACCGAAGCTTTCTTTGAAAGCTTGGCTGGCTGTGAAGCCATGTCTAATTCCTGGACCGGAGTCTTAGACTAAACATTGCTTGATTCCTGGAATTCTCATTGAGAATTTTGATACCTTCTTCCACTTTATTTTCGAAAAATCCAAAAAAATTACAAAATCATAAAATCCAAAAATATTTCTTGTTTGAGTCCAGAGTTTTATTTTAAGTTTGGTGTCAATTGCATGTTTTTGTTCTTCTTGCATTCATGCATATATCTTCATTAATCTTCAAGTTGTTCTTGATGATTTCTTACTCTGATCCTTGAATTCTCTTGACTTGAGTGTTTATGTGTCTCATATGCATTATCATTAGTGTCAGTAGTATACAAACTGCTAAGTTTGGTGTCTTGCATGCATTGTTATTTGATTTTAGTTGCATTTTGATTATTCCTCACTATTAAAAATCCAAAAATATTTTTAATTTGTGTCTTTTCAAGTCAATAATACAGAGAATTGAAGATTCAGAACATACAGCAGAGGAATTATACAGAAAAAGCTGGGCGTTCAAAACGCCCAGTGAAGAAGGACAGACTGGCGTTTAAACGCCAGCCAGGGTGCCTGGTTGGGCGTTTAACGCCCAAAAGGGTAGAGTCTTGGGCGTTAAACGCCAGAATGTGCACCATTCTGGGCGTTTAACGCCAGGATGGCACAAGATGGAAGATTTTGTTTTCAAATCAATTTTTTTTTAGTTTTCAAAATCTTTTCAAAATCAAATCTTTTTCAAATCATATCTTTTCAATCAAATCTTTTTCAAAATCAATTTCTTTCTATTTTCAAAGATACTTGCTATCAATTAATGATTTGATTCAACATTTCAAGTATGTTGCCTTTTCTGTTGAGAAAGGTTTAATGTTTGAATCATATCTTTTCTTGATAGGCAAGTTATTAATTTTCAAAATCAAATCTTTTTAAAATGTTTTTCAAATCATATCTTCTCAATCACATCTTTTTAAAACCAATCATATCTTCTTAACCACATCTTTTTCAAAATAGCTTTCAATCAAATCTCTTTGATTTCTAATTTCAAAATCTTTTTCAAAAATCACTTTACTTCTTTCCCACTTTTATTTTCGAAAATCAAGTAGTGTTTTTCAAAATGTTTTCAAAATCTTTTACTTAATTTTCGAAAATTGCTTCCCTTCTTCTCACCTCCTTCTATTTATGGACTAACACTATTCCTTAATGCAAAATTCGAACTCCATCTTCTTTGATAAGTTCGAATTTTCTACTTCTGCTTTCTATTTTTCTTTTCCTCTGACACCTCAAGGAATCTCTATACTGTGACATAGAGGATTCCATATTTCCTTGTTCTCTTCTCTTTCATATGAGCAGGAGCAAAGACAAAAGCATTCTTGTTGAGGCTGATCCTGAACCTGAAAGGACCTTGAAGCGAAAGCTAAGAGAAGCCAAGGCACAACTCTCTGTAGAGGACCTAACAGAAAACTTCAAAGAAAAAGAACCCATGGCAGCCGAAAACAACAACAATGCCAACAATGCAAGGAAGGTGCTGGGTGACTTTACTGCACCTACTCCCGACTTCTATGGGAGAAGCATCTCTATCCCTGCCATTGGAGCAAACAACTTTGAGCTTAAGCCTCAATTAGTTTCTCTAATGCAACAGAATTGCAAGTTTCATGGACTTCCATTGGAAGATCCTCATCAGTTTTTAGCTGAATTCTTGCAAATCTGTGATACTATCAAGACTAATGGTATTCCCTTTTGCTGTAAGAGACAGAGCTAGGACATGGTTGGACTCACAACCTAAAGAAAGCCTGAACTCTTGGGAAAAGCTAGTCAATGCCTTCTTGGCAAAGTTCTTTCCACCTCAAAAATTGAGTAAGCTTAGAGTGGAAGTCCAAACCTTCAGACAGAAGGAAGGAGAATCCCTCTATGAAGCTTGGGAAAGATACAAACAATTAATCAGAAAGTGTCCCTCTGATATGCTTTCTGAATGGAGCATCATAGGAATTTTCTATGATGGTCTCTCTGAACTATCCAAGATGTCTTTGGATAGCTCTGCTGGAGGATCTCTTCATCTGAAGAAGACGCCTACAGAAGTTCAAGAACTAATTGAAATGGTTGCAAATAACCAATTCATGTACACTTCTGAAAGGAATCCTGTAAACAATGGGACTAATCAGAAGAAAGGAGTTCTTGAGATTGACACTCTGAATGCCATATTGGCTCAGAACAAAATATTGACTCAACAAGTCAATATGATTTCTCAAATTCTGTCTGAAATGCAAAATGCACCAAGCAGTACTAAGGAAGCTTCATCTAAGGAAGAAGCTTATGATCCTGAGAACCCTTCAATGGAAGAGGTGAATTACATGGGAGAACCCTATGGAAACACCTACAATCCTTCATGGAGAAATCATCCAAATCTCTCATGGAAGGATCAACAGAGACCTCAACAAGGTTTCAACAATAGTAATGGTGGAAGAAACATGTTTAGCAATGGCAAGCCTTTTCCATCATCTTCTCAGCAACAGACAGAGAGTTCTAAGCAGAACACCTCTGACTTAGCAACCATGGTCTCTGATCTAATCAAAACCACTCAAAGTTTCATGACTGAAACAAGGTCCTCCATTAGAAATTTGGAGGCACAAGTGGGTCAGCTGAGTAAGAAAATTACTGAACTCCCTCCTAGTACTCTTCCAAGCAATACAGAAGAAAATCTAAAAGGAGAGTGCAAAGCCATCAACATGGCCGAATTTGGAGAGGAGGAAGAGGCAGTGAACGCCACTGAGGAAGACCTCAATGGACGTCCACTGGCCTCCAATGAGTTCCCCAATGAGGAACCACGGGAATCTGAGGCTCAAAATGAGACCATAGAGGTTCCATTAGACTTACTTCTGCCATTCATGAGCTCTGATGAGTATTCTTCCTCTGAAGAGGATGAGTATGTCACTGAAGAGCAAGTTGCTAAATACCTTGGAGCAATCATGAAGCTAAATGACAAGTTATTTGGTAATGAAACTTGGGAAGATGAACTCCCTTTGCTCACCAAAGAACTGGATGACTTGTCTAGGCAGAAACTGCCTCAAAAGAGACAGGATCCTGGGAAGTTTTCAATACCTTGTACCATAGGCACCATGACCTTCAAGAAGGCCTTGTGTGACTTAGGGTCAAGTGTAAACCTCATGCCTCTCTCTGTAATGGAGAAGTTAGGGATCTTTGAGGTGCAAGCTACAAAAATCTCACTAGAGATGACAGACAATTCAGGAAAACAAGCCTATGGACTTGTAGAGGATGTTCTGGTAAAGGTTGAAGACCATTACATCCCTGCTGATTTCATAGTCCTAGAGACTGGGAAGTGCATGGATGAATCCATCATCCTTGGCAGACCCTTCCTAGCCACAGCAAAGGCTGTGATTGATGTTGATAGAGGAGAATTGATCATTCAAGTGAATGGACAATCCTTTGTGTTTGAGGCTCAAGAATATTCCTCTGTCACCATGGAGAAGAAGCATGAAGAGCTTCTCTCAAAACAGAGCCAAACAGAGCCCCCACAGTCAAACTCTAAGTTTGGTGTTGGGAGGACACAACCAAACTCTAAGTTTGGTGTTGAACCCCCACATTCAAACTCTAAGTTTGGTGTTGGGAGGTTCCAACATTGCTCTGAGCACCTGTGAGGCTCCATGAGAGCCCTCTGTCAAGCTACTGACATTAAAGAAGCGCTTGTTGGGAGGCAACCCAATGTTATATTTTATCTATTTTCTTTTGTTATTTTATGTTTTTTGTAGGTTGATGATCATGAGAAGTCACAAAATCAATGAAAAAAGCAAAAACAGAATGAAAAATAGAAAGAAAAACAGCACACCCTGGAGGAGAGCGTGCTGGCGTTTAAACGCTAGTAAGGCTAGCTGTTGGGCGTTTAACGCCCAGTCTGGCACCATTCTGGGCGTTTAACGCCAGAAAGGGGCACCAGACTGGCGTTAAACACCAGAAAAGGGCAAGCTCTTGGCGTTAAACGCCAGAAATGGGCACCAGCCCGGCGTTTAACGCCAGAATTGGCTCAAAACGCATTTTTGCTTGCCATTTGGTGCAGGGATGACTTTTCCTTGACACCTCAGGATCTGTGGACCCCACAGGATCCCCACCTACCCCACCACTCTCTCTCTTCTTCACCAATCACCTCAACACCTCTTTCCCAAAAAACCCTTCACCTATCAAATCCCATCTTTCTCTTCACCACTCACATCCATCCTTCATAAAACCCCACCTACCTCACCATTCAAATTCAAACCACTTTCCCACCCAAACCCACCCTCACTTGACCGAACCCTACCCTTCCCCCACTCCTATATAAACCCTCTTTCACTCCTTCATTTTCACAAAACCTAAACACCACTTCTCCCCCTTTTTGGCCGAACACAAAGCCATTCCCTTCTTCCTCATTTCTTCTTCTTCTACTCTCTTCTTTCTTCTTTTGCTCGAGGACGAGCAAACCTTTTAAGTTTGGTGTGGTAAAAGCATTGCTTTTTGTTTTCCATAACCATTTATGGCATCCAAGGCCGGAGAAACCTCTAGAAAGAGGAAAGGGAAGGCAAAAGCTTCCACCTCCGAGTCATGGGAGATGGAGAGATTCATCTCAAGGGTGCATCAAGACCACTTTTATGAAGTTGTGGCCTTGAAGAAGGTAATCCCCGAGGTCCCTTTTTCACTCAAAAAGAGTGAATATCCGGAGATCCGACATGAGATCCGAAGAAGAGGTTGGGAAGTTCTTACCAACCCCATTCAACAAGTCGGAATCTTAATGGTTCAAGAGTTCTATGCCAATGCATGGATCACCAAGAACCATGATCAAAGTATGAACCCGGATTCAAAGAATTGGCTTACTATGGTTCGGGGGAAATACTTGATTTTTAGTCCGGAAAATGTAAGGTTGGCATTCAACTTGCCCATGATGCAAGGAGATGAACATCCTTACACTAGAAGGGTCAACTTTGATCAAAGGTTGGACCAAGTCCTCATAGACATCTGTGAAGAGGGCGCCCAATGGAAGAGAGATTCAAGAGGGAAGCCGGTTCAACTGAGAAGGCATGACCTCAAACCCGTGGCTAGAGGATGGTTGGAGTTTATCCGACGCTCAATCATTCCCACTAGCAACCGGTCCGAAGCTACTATAGACCGGGCTATCATGATTCATAGCATCATGATTGGAGAAGAAATAGAAGTTCATGAGGTTATATCCCAAGAACTCTATAAGGTGGCGGACAAGTCCTCTACCTTGGCAAGGTTAGCCTTTCCTCAACTCATTTGTCACCTCTGTTATTCAGTTGGAGTTGACATAGAGGGAGACATCCCCATTGATGAGGACAAGCCCATCACTAAGAAGAGGATAGAGCAAACAAGAGACCCCTCTCATCATCAAATCCCTGAGATACCTCAAGGGATGCACTTTCCTCCACAAAACTATTGGGAGCAACTAAACACCTCCCTAGGAGAATTGAGTTCCAACATGGGACAATTAAGGGTGGAGCACCAAGAACATTCCGTCCTCCTCCATGAAATTAGAAAAGATCAAAGAATCATGAGAGAGGAGCAACAAAGGCAAGGAAGAGACATTGAGGAGCTCAAGCACTCCATAGGATCTTCAAGAGGAAGAACAAGCCGCCATCACTAAGGTGGACCCGTTCTTTAATTTCCTTGTTCTTTATTTTCCTGTTTTTCGAATTTTAGTGCTTATGTTTATCTATGTTTGTGTCTTGTGATCATTAGTGTCTTAGTGTCTATGCCTTAAAGTTATGAATGTCCTATGAATCCATCACCTTTCTTAAATAAAAAATGTTCTTAATTGAAAAAGAAAAGAATTGCATGAATTTTGAATTTTATAAAAGTTTAATTATTTTGATGTGGTGGCAATACTTTTGTTTTCTGAATGTATGCTTAAACAGTGCATATGTCTTTTGAATTTGTGGTTCATGAATGTTGGCTCTTGAAAGAATGATGAAAAAGGAGACATGTTACTGAGGATCTGAAAAATCATAAAAATGATTCTTGAAGCAAGAAAAAGCAGTGAATACAAAAAAAAAAGAAAGAAAGAGAGAAAAACGAAAAAAAGGGAGAAAAGAAAACGAAAAAAAAGAGAAAAAGAAAGAGAAAAAGAAAGAAAAAAGAAAGAAATAAAGTTGTGATCCAAGGCAAAAAGAGTGTGCTTAAGAACCCTGGACACCTCTAATTGGGGACTCTAGCAAAGCTGAGTCACAATCTGAAAAGGTTCACCCAATTATGTGTCTGTGGCATGTATGTATCCGGTGGTAATACTGGAAGACAGAGTGCTTTGGGCCACGGCCAAGACTCAATAAGTAGCTGTGTTCAAGAATCATCATACTTAACTAGGAGAATCAATGACACTATCTGGATTCTGAGTTCCTAAAGAAGCCAATCATTCTGAATTTCAAAGGATAGAGTGAGATGCCAAAACTATTCAGAGGCAAAAAGCTAAAAGCCCCGCTCATCTAATTGATACTGATCTTCATAGGTGTTTTTGGAATTCATTGCATATTATCTTCTTTTTATCTTATTTGATTTTCAGTTGCTTGAGGACAAGCAACAATTTAAGTTTGGTGTTGTGATGAGCGGATAATTTGTACGCTTTTTGGCATTGTTTTTAGTATGTTTTTAGTATGATCTAGTTAGTTTTTAGTATATTTTTATTAGTTTTTAGTTAAAATTAACTTTTCTGGACTTTACTATGAGTTTGTGTGTTTTTATGTGATTTCAGGTATTTTCTGGCTGAAATTGAGGGACCTGAGCAAAAATCTGATTCAGAGACTAAAAAGGACTGCAGATGCTGTTGGATTCTGACCTCCCTGCACTCGAAGTGGATTTTCTGGAGCTACAGAAGCCCAATTGGCGGGCTCTCAACGGCGTTGAAAAGTAGACATCCTGGGCTTTCCAGCAATATATGATAGTCCATACTTTGCCCAAGATTTGATGGCCCAAACCGGCGTTCAAAGTCACCCTCAGAATTCCCCGCGTTAAACGCCGGAACTGGCACCAAAGTGGGAGTTAAACGCCCAAACTGGCATAAAAGCTGGCGTTTAACTCCAAGAAGAGTCTCTACACGAAAATGCTTCAATGCTCAGCCCAAGCACACACCAAGTGGGCCCGGAAGTGGATTTTTATGTCATTTACTCATCTCTGTAAACTCTAGGCTACTAGTTCTCTATAAGTATGACCTTTTACTATTGTATTATCATCTTTGGACATTTAGTTCTTAGATCATATCTGGGTAGTTATCTTTGTTCTGATGCTATCTTAGATCATTGGGAGGCTGGCCATTCGGCCATGCCTAGACCTTGTTCTTATGTATTTTCAACGGTGGAGTTTCTACACACCATAGATTAAGGTGTGGAGCTCTGCTGTACCTCGAGTATTAATGCAATTACTATTGTTCTTCTATTCAATTCCGCTTGTTCTTGTTCTAAGATACCACTTGTTCTTCAACTTGATGAATGTGATGATCCGTGACACTCATCATCATTCTCACCTATGAACGTGTGCCTGACAACCACCTCCGTTCTACCTTAGATTGGGTGGATATCTCTTGGATTCCTGATACACGATGCATGGTTGATCGCCTGACAACCGAGTGCTCGCCTGACAACCGAGCCAGCCATTCCGTGAGATCAGAGTCTTCGTGGTATAGGCTAGAACTGATGGCGGCATTCAAGAGAATCCGGAAGGTCTAACCTTGTCTGTGGTATTCTGAGTAGGATTCAATGATTGAATGACTGTGACGAGCTTCAAACTCCTGAGGGCGGGGCGTTAGTGACAGACGCAAAAGAATCACTGGATTCTATTCCGGCCTGATTGAGAACCGACAGATGGATAGCCGTGCCGTGACAGGGTGCGTTGAACATTTCCACTGAGAGGATGGGAGGTAGCCACTGACAACGGTGAAACCCTTGCATAAGTTTGCCATGGAAAGGAGTAAGAAGGATTGGATGAAGACAGTAGGAAAGCAGAGAGACGGAAGGGACCAAGCATCTTCATACGCTTATCTGAAATTCCCACCAATGAATTGCATAAGTATCTCTATCTTTATCTTTATGCTTTATTCGTATATCACCCATATCCATTTGTGTTTGCCTAACTAAGATTTACAAGGTGACCATAGCTTGCTTCATACCAACAATCTCTGTGGGATCGACCCTTACTCGCGTAAGGTTTATTACTTGGACGACCCAGTACACTTGCTGGTTAATTGTGCGAAGTTGTAGTGATCACAATTTCGCGCACCAATCTAACATACGTAAAACAAAGGAAAACAGTAAAAACTCAAAAAAAAAATCAAACAAATAATATAATCAACTTAATGGAAAAATAACTAAGGATACGAAATCATCGGGTTGCCTCCCGACAAGCGCTTCTTTAACGTCACTAGCTTGACGGACAATTCCGCTAATTTAGCAGATGAGCGGACCTATAGCGATCAATCTCACCTCCAAGATAGTGCTTCAACCTCTGGCCATTCTCTGTAAATTTTCTGTCGGAATTCTCTTCCTGTATTTCTACATGACCATATGGTGAAGCTCTAGTAACCACAAACGGTCTTGACCACCAAGATTTCAGCTTTCCGGGAAAGAGTTTGAGCCTTGAATTATACCGAAGCACTCTCTGTCTTGGCTCAAAGTGTAAACCCTGCTAAAATCGGTAAATAATTAATCAATAAATCGAATTTTAATTAGGAAAAGTAAATACGCAAAACTGATATAAAAATAGGATAGAACTCATCGAAACAAGAATTTTGATACCAATTTCGAAAAATTTGGTCCAAAATTGGGTCGGATGGGCCGGACTGATTGAACCGGACCCAAAATGGGCCCAAGGCCCAACCAAACCCAATCTATTAAAGAGGCACATCTTCTTATTTCCCTTCTTCTTCATTATTCACGCTGGGAAACATTTCATAGGGGGAAGAAGAACACAAGCAAAAACCTAACCCTCACTTTAATTTCAAATTCATGTAACTTTTGATCCGGAGCTTCGATTGATGAACCGTTTGCGACCACGCGTTCACCGTGACGAGTTCTACGAAACCCATGAAATAATTTGATAGGTAACTCATTATTTTCTTCTCAGCCAGCTTCCCCTAATTTCAGAAATTCATGAACAATTAAGTTAAAAATTGTTCAATTCTTGTGTTCTAGGTTCAAGTTAGCTTCCGGGACTTATGGGTTCAAGCTATTGAGCATATGGGTATGATAAGAATACCCTAATCCTAGCTCAATCTTGTTTTGGTAATGGAGAACTGAAATTGGAATATGTATATGTATTACGTGTAGATTAAGTGGGTATATATGCATTGGAATTTAATTGGGAATATTTGGAGGCTTGTTGGTGATCAAAGCTTAGTTTGTGGCTGTTTTACTTGAGCTTGAAGGGGCTGTAATTTTGTGTTGAGAAGCTGCCTTGGGTGAATTAAGTAATCGGCCAAGGTATGGTTTAAGTTTCGCACGTTTAATATTTCCGGTGTTGTGAAAACTTAGGTTAGAGGAACCATATGATAAGTTGAATTGATTATTGCATTTAATGATTAGTCTTGTGATGATGTTGGCATAAATGGTGGATGAACTTGTATTAGAATTTATGAGGTGTTGAAATTGTTAATTGTGCACTCTTGAAATTGAGTTAGTGATGGAAGTTATGATTATGATTTGCTAGTGTCAAATATGTAAGCTTGAGATCATTAATGAGGGTTGAATTATGTTAATGGAATTTGGTGGTTATGGCTTGTTTAATTGGTTGAAGTTGATTTATGATTGGTTATGAATGAATGAAGGGAATGGGTTAATGGATTTTTTTTGAATTGGAAGATTATGAATGGTGTTTGTTAATAAGGATATATAATTATGTTGTGGCGGTATTACATATGCTATAACTAATTCTGTGATGATCGGAATTGCGTGAAACCAAGTCCTGGTTAAACCTCGAAATATTTGGATCTAAACTGGAGAATTTGGGATCTTTTCGTTAAATATATGATTTATGGTGAATTTTCAAATTGTAGTCAAGGAATCTGATTTTTACTGTATGATTTTTAAAACAGCAGTAACTTGTTGGCTCTGCTGCGAATGTTTCAAGATGAATTTTGAAATGAAACTAATTTTAAATGAAGCTTTAGTCCTATTATTTTAACATCATAAAATTTTAGAATGGTTGGTATTGTGGTTTTAAAGATATGAA
Organism: Arachis hypogaea; assembly: GCF_003086295.3. Taxonomy (NCBI): domain Eukaryota; kingdom Viridiplantae; phylum Streptophyta; class Magnoliopsida; order Fabales; family Fabaceae; genus Arachis; species Arachis hypogaea. Next base: position 9,774,973 of record NC_092041.1, on the reverse strand, counting down.
TTTTTGAACTACGATGCGTTATACAATAAAAGCCAGATTCTGTTTTCTTAGATCAGCAACTTTGAGAGTTTATAACTTCTGATTTTGGATGGATATTCAGGTGAAACCAATTGAAGATAAAAATTAATTATGCTTAGCAGTTGTGATTTAAATTGCAGGGCTGTTCATGTTTTAATGAGTGAGTTATGGGACTTGGAAGAGGACATGTTCATTGGTTTTTAAAATAGAATTCTGCAGAAAGTTACTCAATTTCCAAGTTACATAACTCCTTCATTAAAAATGTTTTTGACCTGAAATCAATTGTAAAAGAAACCTGGATATTTTAAGTTGAATCATATTAATTTTTAAGGCTATTGGATTTAATTTGAATTTTATATGAAATTTTAGATATCGTATGCTGCTGCTGTTTTCTGGTTTCTATGCACTGCAGAGTAGTCAGCATTTTTCCTCTATTTTTGAGGCTAGTTAAATCAGAAAATTATAATTTTTTGTTCGTTAGAAATTTTATTCCGAGATGAACGTCTGGACATAAAGTTTGCCCAATTCCGAGTTCATTTGTTATATTAAAAATAGAAAAGAAAATAGAGTGTCGAGGATGTCTTAGTGATAGTCATGGGTTCGAGAAGTTAAAGTTTAATCTTCGTGTGATATGATTGATTTAATGTTAGAGTTGGGTTGATTTTAATATTATTCGATATTAATAAGTTTGAGAAGAATTTGATAAATAGTTTGGTCAGGACCTGGAAAGGGTAATCAAGATGAATTATAAGGGTATGATGATGAAAAATGTGAAAGGGAGGTTGTTAATAAAAGGAGTTAACATGCCATGGCTTGATGAATGATTAAATAATGACCATGACTATGAAATGGCTTATGAATGATGATATCTGAGATACGAGTTTCCCTGGGTAAAAACCGTGGCTCGCCACCACGTGTTCCAGGTTGATTCTCGATACTCTGTTAACCCTACGTCGTAAGGGTGACCGGGCACGTATAAATTTCCGGGTATGGATAACCCCCATTGAGTGATTATATGATGAATGTATGTGAAATCTATGCATAGACTCTTGGGGATGCGTGACAGGGGACAGTCTAAGGTTTTCGGACTTGTCGGGTTGGCTGGATAACCGACAGATGGGCCCCATCAGCCATAGGACAGGCATGCATCTTATGCATTTGTTTGTTTTGATTGCTATGTATTTCCTGGGTTTGCCTAATTGATATATATCACCTGCTACCTGTTATACTTGCTATTTGTACTATTTGTTCATTACCTGTGCGTGAACTTGTTTGGTTGCTTGTTTCTATTGCATTATGAATGGTGGAGAAAATGGAGGAAATGGAAAAACAATTTGGTGTTAGGTTAGGATTGAACTTGAGTAAGTTAGGTAGATATAGAATACCTACCCCAGTTTATGGCTTCTGTTTAGACCTTAAGTTGGATAACTGAATAACGGAGTTCTAGGATTGCCTATGGCATTCTCAGGACCTTATTTATTATACGCGTGACACTTTTACCATGCTGAGAACCTCCGGTTCTCATTCCATATTGTATTGTTGTTTTTCAGATGCAGGTCAAGAGGCTTCTCGCTAGGCGTCTGGATTCTGGGAAGCGAAGTAGTCCCTGGGTGTATTTTGGTTTCTGTTTGTATATATGTATATATGTATTTAGCTTACTCTCCAAGTAACTTATGTATGCTGCTCCTCTTAGAGGTTGACGGAGAGATAGGAGTTTACCATGGTATTTTGGTGTATTTTGGGAATACCTATGTATGTTTATATATATATATATATATATCTCTGGCCAGCCTTAGCTTCGCAGGTTGAGTCAGGGGCTAGTTATGCTATTTCCTTGCTTTCCTTGCTTCCTTTGCTTATCTTCATCATGTTCTTATTAGGTTTCTTAGCACGCAAGTAATCCTTTCCGTTGAGCGTTGCACTTTTCATTTTGCGATTTTTGTTTACCATTTTGTTTCAAGGCTCCTATTATATTATCCTCTTCTCTATTATGTATTTATTTTGTTGTTTAGAGGTCTGTAGTACCACACTACCTTTGTTCTACGACTTAAGCGTAAAACTCTGTGTAGTAGGGTGTTACATTATGGTATCAGAGTAGTTCGTTCCTATAGAGCCTGAGGGACGGGCTGATTATGCCTCTGGGCATACTCTGGGTGTCTATACATGCTATTTAGGGTATCTAACTAATATATGTAGCATGAATGCTCATGAGCATGCATTTGAGACTTTGAAATACTGAACTTGAGATATTGAGACTGATTACCTTGATATCACTTGTTTGGTGTGAACAGGAACCAAATGGCATCTCATGGGCGCGGTCGTGAGCGTAAGCAAGGTCGAGGATGGAGAGCTGATAAGGTGACTATACCGGTAGGTAGTTTGACCGATATCGTGACCGCAATGACGAGTGTTGTTGCTGCTGTTGGCGCTGTTGCTGCTGCGACCATCCGAGTGATGGATGGGATGGAATCACAAGCTGGAACTGGCAACGATGGTGATAATGAATATGAAGGTGGACATAAGGTTCTGAATACAGGGGTGCCAGCGGGTTATCCAGAGCAAGTTAACACGAGTCAAGCAATGGGAGAAAACTCAAGGAGGATTGAGGTAGCAAGGAATAATCGTCGGGAACCCTTCACAAAGAAAAAGGGAAAATTCCACCTAGGAGCCAAAATTTCAAGAAGAATCGTTTTGTCGCTTCACATTCTCAGCGCCGGAACAATGACCGAAGGAACGATAATCATTCGGACCCAAATTCAGAAGGGCAAACTAGTGCTCAACCGGGTGACTTAAGGTGCTCAAGTTGCAAGAGGTACCATCCAAACAGACCATGCAGGGCCGGATTAGGCGTATGTTACAAGTGCAGGAGGCCAGGGCATATGTCTTGGAATTGTTCGTACAGAGGAAGCCGGGATGCAACCGAACCCGATTTTCAGACCCGAGCTAATTATGAACCAACAGTTGAATTTTTAACTTCCTTGCCTACCATTGATATGTAATATTCCTTCGTGATGCATGACGAGTTTCAGTAATCATGAGGTCCAAGTCGATGATTAGTCGAAAACTATTGGTTGTTGAGACGGAGTAACATTTAGCTAACTTAGAGGAGTGGTTAGGCTTGTGAAGGTTAAGGATTAAGTGACGTAGTGGAAGCAGGTTGGACCGTATAGTAGAAGCAGGTTGGACCATATCTAAGGAATCAGGAGTGTTGAGGGCTATGCGGAATTATTGTTCAGAATCCAGTGACGGCGAAACTTTGAGGAAGAGGAATAGAGCGAATTCAATCTTTAACTGTTAATTGTTAAGAGGTAAGTGAAGATGAAACAAATCCCTATACGAGAGAGTTTCTAAGACAATTCTTGAAGGTGTGTCAGAACTTCCATTTTAGAGAGAAAGCGAGTTTGGATAGGCTTAGTACCGGAAGTCGGATTAACTTCAATCGCACCACAAGCAAAGACATCATCATAATCAGTAGAATTTAGGATTGAGTGGAAGGGAGTACTAGAAGAGGGAATTATCTAACCAACTATTTCTTTGTGGGAAGCGTCGGTTATGCCGGAGAAGAAGGAAGAGAACGGTAGAAAACCTTATGCAGAAAGAGTGTGCTAACGAATCTTCACGATTTGATCTAACCCTTCTTTTGAAACCTACATTGACATTCGATCCAGAGTTCTTCCTAAATAGCTTGATCACTTTTCTAACTTTACTCCTTGTGGGCAGGAATATTGTTTCTTCCAGGATGAGTCTGAGCTTGTCTTGGTATAAACGCGTAATCCTTGAATCGTGTACCCTCGCTATGACTAGAGTTGCCTTGTTCGCAAACCATGTTCTTCAGAATCAGCTGAAATTTCTTTGACTCTATATGCTCTGTTCTCTCTACCAAGGGTCTTTAATTTGAACTCTTTTCTTGAGATGCACCTAGGTTCTTCTCCTTGTGCATTTCATCATTTCGGTATAATCCTGATTAACCGTGTATAAGATTTTCTTTTTGACTCGTTACGAACACCGTTTGTATTTCTCATTCATTTTTCGAGCTTAATGTTCTTTTGAAAATTAACTCGAGCCTATATTAGTATCTTGTATAAATTATAGCTGCAACTATTGAGATGTTGATTCCTTAAGAGCAAGACTTTTGGATACGGAAGATGAAGCAGGTAAGCATGCGCCGTCAAAAAGAGCTTTGGAGCTTTAAATTCTTGCAGACCACAAAGCCTATGATTAGTTTAACACGCTAGAAAATACACCGGTTACATGGATACCTGAATATGAAGAGAGCTTTCAACCTCCAAGAGAAGGATTAACCCCAAATCCAGTAATTAGGATACCCAAACTTATTTAACAACTCAGAATTAGTGCGATACATTACCAGAGGGGTTTAGGATACGTGTAAATACAACATCGTGAAGTGGTAACGGATGCCCTGGGTAGGAAGTTTCTGGAAAAATGCTTGGAGATAAATTTTGAAGGACGAAAGGCTAGGTGAGTTACAACTTTATATTGAATATCAAGGGTACAGCTAAAGGAGTCAAACTAAATCTATTGCAGTTTTAAAACGTAGCAAAGACAAAATGTAGGAAGCATAAGAAGATGATAAAGACCTACTGAGGATGTCGAAGTCTGGTAAACAAAAGAGAACTAAGAAGAGATTTATATGCCTTATGCTGAAATAGAGATCGTAGAGTCAAGGACTTAAGGAGTGCAATAACAGTGATAAGGAGCTACTAAGAGAACCGAAGCCGGCTGAATCAAGAAGACACCATGAGCGGGTTATGTGTCGAGATTAGGATTTGGAGTGAGAAACTGTTGTCCGAAGCTTACAAGAGAGGATTTTTGAAGTTACCTTGGGGTTTCTAAGACGTATCGCAAATCCAAGAAGATATTTTGAGCCGCCAGAAGTGAAGAACAAAGTGACGATCCATGTGATTACATGTTCGACGCATAAGAAAGAAAAGAGAGACCACCAGAAGCCATGCGAATGCTACAACTGCCAAAAATTCTGCATTTAAGGTAAAAGAGAATAACCATCGATTTCATAATAGGTTGCCGACGACTAGGACAAAAGGTGATACTGTTAGGGAATCGTGGATCAAATGATCAAGTCCGTTTTGCCCATCAGAGCAAATTACTTATCGGAGATATCAACGAGACTATACATCCAGGAGATGATGAGACTCCACAGTACGTTAAACACCTTTGAATTAATCAAAAATTGGAATATTGAATGTCTTAGTTCCTTAATTTGACAGCCGAGACAACGGAGGAAGAGTTACGCAAATTTGAGTTAGAATTCTCACTATAAAAGCCGACAAAAGAGTTAGGAGGATCTAAGAAGAAGACTTCTCAAGTTAGAAAGAAGAGGATACCTATTTCTGAAGATCACTTCAACGAACTAGAATCGGATGACCAATCAAAAACTAAAAAGCTAAATCCCCGTTATATTGGGCCGTTAGAAATCCTGAAGGAAATTGGACCAGTGGCGTATAGGATCGCTTTACCACCACATCTATCGAACTTGCATGACGTGTTTCACATATTGCAGCTTCATAAATACACTTTCGACCCTAGTTATGTCCTAGAACAAGAATCAGTCCAAGTAAGAGAAGGTATGACACTTCTAGTAACTCCGGTTAGGATTGATGATACCAGCATTAGATGTTTACACGGGAAAGAGGTTTCCTTGGTAAAAGTAACTTGGAGTCGGGCTGGTATTGAAGAACATACCTGGGAGCTTGTGTCAGAGATGCGGAGGGACTACCCACACCTCTTTTCAGGTAACTCACTCTGAATTTTGAGGACAAAATTCCTAATTAGGTGGGTAGGATGTAAACTCCGCTAAAATCAGTAAATAATTAGTCAATAAATCGAATTTTAATTAGGAAAATTAAATACACAAAACTGATATCAAAATAGAATAGAGCTCGTCGAAACGAGAATTTTGATACCAATTTCGAAAAATTTGGCCCAAGATTGGGCCGGACTGTTTGAACCGGACCCAAAATAGGCCCAAGGCCCAACCAAACCCAATCCATTAAAGAGGCACAGCTTCTTATTTCCCTTCTTCTTCATTATTCACGTTGGGAAATATTTCATAGGGGGAAGAAGAACACAAGCAAAAACCTAACCTTCACTTTAATTTCAAATTCATGTAACTTTTGATCCGGAGCTCCGATTGACGAACTGTTTGCGACCACGCGTTCACCGCGACGAGTTCTACGAAACCCATGGAACAATTTGGTAGGTAACTCATTATTTCCTTCTCAGCCAGCTTCCCCTAATTTCGGAAATTCATGAACAATTAAGTTAAAAAAATTTCAATTCTTGTGTTCTAGGTTCAAGTTAGCTTCCGGGACTTATGGGTTCAAGCTATTGAGCATATGGATATGGCAAGAATACCCTAACCCTAGCTCAATCTTATTTTGGTAATGGAGAACTGAAATTGGAATATGTATATGTATTACGTGTAGATTAAGTGGGTATATATGCATTGGAATTTAATTGGGAATATTTGGAGGCTTGTTGGTGATCAAAGCTTAGTTTGTGGCTGTTTTACTTGAGCTTAAAGTGGCTGTAATTTTGTGTTGAGAAGCTGCCTTGGGTGAATTAAGTAATCGGCCAAGGTATGGTTTAAGTTTCGCACGTTTAATATTTACGGTGTTGTGAAAACTTAGGTTAGAGGAACCATATGATAAGTTGAATTGATTATTGCATTTAATGATTAGTCTTGTGATGATGTTGGCATAAATGGTGGATGAACTTGTATTAGAATTTATGAGGTGTTAAAATTGTTAATTGTGCACTCTTGAAATTGAGTTAGTGATGGAAGTTATGATTATGATTTGCTAGTGTCAAATATGTAAGCTTGAGATCATTAATGAGGGTTGAATTATGTTAATGGAATTTGGTGGTTATGGCTTGTTTAATTGGTTAAAGTTGATTTATGATTGGTTATGAATGAATGAAGGGAATGGGTTAATGGATTTTTTTTTGAATTGGAAGATTATGAATGGTGTTTGTTAATAAGGATATATAATTCTGTTGTGGCGGTATTACATATGCTATAACTAATTCTGTGATGATCGGAATTGTGTGAAACCAAGTCCTGGTTAAACCTCGGAATATTTGGAACTAAACTGGAGAATTTGGGATCTTTTTGTTAAATATATGATTTATGGTGAATTTTCAAATTGTAGTTGTAGAATCTGATTTTTACTGCATGATTTTTAAAACAGCAGTAACTTGTTGGCTCTACTGCGAATGTTTCAAGATGAATTTTGAAATGAAACCAATTTTAAATAAAGCTTTAGTCCTATTATTTTAACATCATAAAATTTTAGAATGGTTGGGCTTGTGATTTTAAAGATATGAATTTTTGAACTACGATGCGTTATACAATAAAAGTCAGATTCTGTTTTTTTAGATCAGCAACTTTGAGAGTTTATAACTTCTGATTATGGATGGATACTCAGGTGCAACCAATTGGAGATAAAAATTAATTATGCTTAGCAGTTGTGATTTAAATTGCAGGGCTGTTCATGTTTTAATGAGTGAGTTATGGGAATTGGAAGAGGACATGTTCATTGGTTTTTAAAACAGAATTCTGCAGAAAGTTACTCAACTTCCAAGTTACATAACTCCTTCATTAAAAATGTTTTTGACCTGAAATCAATTGAAAAAGAAACCTGGATATGTTAAGTTGAACCATATTAATTTTTAAGGCTATTGGATTTAATTTGAATTTTATATGAAATTTTAGATATCGTATGCTGCTGCTGTTTTCTGGTTTCTATGCACTGCATAACAGTCAGTGTTTTTCCTTTATTTCTGAGGCTAGTTAAATCAGAAAATTATGATTTTTGAGTCTCTACACCAATTTTTTTATTTTAGTTGGGTCCCTATAAAATTAAGCCAATTACTGCTAAAAGGGAGCTAATTGAAAAAAAAAATTTAGTGCAAGGACCCAATTAAAAAGAAAAAAGTATAGCGACCTAATTAAAAATTTTACAAAACTGTAGGGACCAACAGAGTAATTAAACTTTTAAAATATTTTTTGATAGTACTAATTTTAATATTATTTTTTAGACCTTAATAAACACAATTTTCTTTACATAAAAATAATAAAAATAATTAAATTATTATAAAGTTATTTTGTCATATGTTTTTTAAAATTTTATATTTTCAAATTATAATTTTTTCATAATAATTTTTTTATTTAAATGAGTTTATCAAATTATTGTTGATTATATATTTAAAAATTTAGTATTTTAAATCTCACTAAATGATATAATAGTTATTTTAAGATTTAAATCTTTAAAATTTTTTAAAATTATAATTTTATTATTGTTTAATTTATTTTGTAAAACTCAATTATTGAAAAATCGATTTGTGGGATCACTTATTGAATCTTAATTTATATGAAATCTAAAATATTAAAACTAGTTATATACTAAAAGTTTAATATTTTGGATTTCACTAAATAAATATAGTAAGATTAAACAAGTAGTACCATAAATCGGTTTTTCAATTATTGAGTTCTAATAATACTAAAAAGTATAATTTAAAAAAATTTAAAATATTTCAATTTTAAAATAATTATTATATTATTTAATAAAATTTAAAATATTAAATTTTAAATATATAATCAACAATAATTTGATAAACTCATTTCGGTGAGATTAGGCTCTATGGGGTTAATCTCAACAGCCACTTTCGGTGAATAAATTTATTTTTGAGTATATACCCATTGTGGTCCTCAAAAAATTTTAAACTGGACACTTTAGTCTCCGACTAAAATTAATTACTCGATTGGTTCCTAACAAATAACTATAACATCTCGGATTTTTTTTTAAAATTAAGTAATTAGTTATTTATAAGTTATCATATTATTTTGAGATATTTTTTTTAAAAAATCTATTTTTTTAACAAAGATAATTAAATAAAAAATTATGATTATTGAAGTTTAATTTAAATATAACTTATTTTATTAGTTTGAACTATTTATTAAAAACTATTTTGATAGGCAAAAATTAAGTTAATCTTTTATAGTTATTATTATTATTATTATTATCATTATTATTATTATTATTATTATTATTATTAGTTACTTCCTTCTTTTGGCCGAAGCCATTTAAAAAAAAATAAAGAAAAGCCAAATGTGGCTCATTTACAAGTATATATATATATATAATGTCATTAAGGGACTAAGAAAGAAAAGAACGTGGCTTGCATGCTATTATACTTATATATACTCATGACACCTAATAATACCTTCACACTACAAACTATCATTCATTAGCATCATTTTCTTTTATCACTTTTATTCATTATAGCCGAACTCTTTAGAAAGAAAAAGAGAAATAAAGGGTCGTGGCTTATATGTATACATATATCTATGCAACCATGACACATGTTACATTCATTTAATAACCAATGACACCTAATAAACCTTACTACCATAAATTCTTTTTAATCACCCTCATCACTAATCGTACTTTCTTTTCCTTCATGCATCACCGAACCAACTTTGAAAGAAAAAGAGAGAGTAAGCCGTGAGTGAGAGGAATCAGAAATCATGGAACCTTACCTCTTTTGAGTTCGATTTCTTGTGATCCGTAACCCCAATAAAAAATCTATCCGGTAAAAGTGTTCGTATCTTCCTTCTCTACGTGTTGGCGTTACCTTTGTCCGGTGAAAATCGACGGTGACGTAACTCCCCTACCCCTTGAGCTTGGCCAACTGGAGTTCTAGGATTCCGGACGTTTTTCTCTTCAGCAGCACGGTCAGAAAGTTTCTCTAGAGTTTCGAGTATTTCGATTACGCACGAAGGTAGGTTTTGGTAAATTTTCATCGGTTAAATTGATATTTGATAAGTGAATTGATGTCGTGATTACTTGTCGGTTGAATTTATATTGATATTTGTGATAAGTTTGAGGTTTGGAGGGTTTAAGTGCAGCCAGAAACTGAGTTATTCTGATGATTGTGATTTCTGGATTACGGTAGGATAATTTGAAAATGTTAAAAGTTGCCGGTTTGATTTATTGAAAATGATTTGAAAAGAGTGTGGAAAATGGTTTGGATGGAACCCGAGAAGGGTGGCAAAGTCCGGATTTTAGGGGAGGTGCCACCGAAATTTTGCTATAAATCTTAAGAATTGATTTGAAATTTATTTAGAAGAAAAAGATTGGATTTTTGATTTATTTTTAAAAAGTACTATGTTTAAGTTTGATTTGAAAATAAAAAGGGGGATTAGTTTTGGTTTTAAAAGAAAGAGAGAAGACAAACCGGCACGTGTGATTATGAAATAATTAAAAGGTCACAAGAGGGTGACGGAGAGTAAATAGTTATAGTGTCGTTGTGAAAAAGTTAAGCCGTGGGCTTGATGTGTGAGTAATTGTACGAAAATTCCGTGTATATGGAATGGCTTCCAGGAGAAAGTGGCACATGCTTCAGCTGGAGAATCAGCGTCTGCAAGTACTTGCAGAGGTCATGTTCGGCATACTTCAGCTTGAGAATCAGCGCTTGCAAGAAGTAGAAACTTGCAGAGGTTATGCCGCTGGAATACCTTATCTAACTTGCGAGTCGGATTGCGTCGGACGCGGGTCGAAACCGACAAATGAGCTCATTACCTGCGATAGGACCAGACATGCATCATCCTTGTTGTGCATTTGCATTTTATTTGATATGGTGAAATTATCTGTGATTGCCTTCCTGTGTTTATGCATTCCTCACTATTACTCTGAATTGTGGTAATTAGATGCTTCTCTGTAATTCTTGTATAGTTCATTGTGAATTACTTGAATTGTGGTAACCCTGACTAAACTAACTACCCTCGACCCTACTAAGAACCCCCCCAATTCTTACCCCTTTTCTTCCCCCCCTTCAGATGGAGACCAGAGTTATATTTTACGAGATGGACCCTCCCTATATATACGAGGATATTGTACAGCATAGGTTTTATGTAGTAGCTGCGGAGATTAGGACTCGTATGTACATTTTGCGTGATCATCCTTTCCATCACCCGATTGACACTCCACAGTTTAACCCCGACATGCCCTATGAGTTCCCACTGCAGTGGCTCCACCCGAATGCTCCATTTCACCCGTTTCATGATGGGCCGGTGCCTCACCAGCATCCCGATCCGCCTGCGAATCAGGCGAACCCTGAGCCTGAGCCCATGGAGGAGCATTTTCCAGAGCATGTACCGGAGGAGGACATCCCAGTGGAGCAGATCTCAGTATCTTCATCCGAGCCATCTTCTGAGGAGCCGCTTACCGCCTCTATTAGTGGACCGGCGAGTGCTGGTCAGACCAGTAGCACGAGTGCCAGCGCCCCTTCTGAGATTATAGAGATTTCCGATGACAAGGACGAGGACCCTGAGGAGTGTTCTGATGTGGTTGTGATCTCCTCTGACGATGATACCTGAGGCCTGGGAGCTGCGGTTGTGCCTTTTGTAGTTTTTTTGTATTAGCCTAGCTTTTGTGTTAATCTCTCACTTTTGGTTAGACTCACTGAGAGAGTAGGGTGTACATAGTTGACTAGGCTAGTTCGGGCGCCAGCTTAGGGGTTTTCTGTATGAACCAGGGCCCAGAGTGTTGATTTGTACATAGTAATATTTCTAAAGGGTGGTATGCTAACTTATGATATATATATATATATATATATATATATATATATATATATATATATATATATATATATATATATATATACACGACAGTACCTATATGCTTATGCTTGTGTATGTTTAATTAGTTGTCCTTGCAAGTTTTCTTATAAAAGTTTATCCAAAACTCGATAGTACGCTAACCCGATTACAGGCTTAATAATACATAGTAAATGTTTCATGTGAACAAGTTGGTGACACTTGATTTCTGGTATGATCATGACTTACTGGGAATTGGGTCGTTACAATAACTCCGTCAGTCACTTAGGTCCTTTACTCCGTTAACTCTAACAGAGGACAAAAATAGTCCCTGACAACTCTAACAGGAGACAAAATGGTCCCTGATCTCCTCTGTTCGGAAACGACACTGTTCTCTCCTAATTTTCATCATATCTCGCATAACACTAACAATCTAACACTGTAACTTCGAACTACACAATGCACACTCTATAAATTTAATGTTCACAAGAAAAAAATCCTAAACTTGTTCTCAACCAATTCATACTGAGGAAACTAATGTCTATGTCTCTCAACTAGCTGTCGTCTTTGATGGATCCCATGAATCTAGACAGCAAATCTGATTTGTTAAGACCCGTCGTCGTCATTGCCATCTTCCTCCTCCTCTGCCCTATCATCTCCATGACCACATTGTCTACCACTCCGATCGCTTCCTTTAGCTTCTTCTCCGAACAATGTTCAGTAGTCACTTCAGTTTCCATATGAGCGACAACAGTGACATTGCTCGTTGTACTGATAGCTTGGATGCGAGGTCGAAGTTGTCTGCCAACTTGGACTCCGGAAAAGAAGGAATGAAGCACTCAGTGTCTATTTCAAATGAGAATTTACATATGATGTCGAAGGAGAATCTTCTCATGATGTCCTAATATCCAACAATCTATATTGCTTATCGGAGAGTGGAGAAAGGCGTGCCCTTGGAGTAGTTGTGGAACTTGATCTTGAGGATGTCGTGGACGTTGTCGGGGTTGGAGGTGATGTTATTGAAGACGTGGAAGTGCATACTTTTGGTGGATGAAGTGCAGAGAAGGTGGATGTACCAGTTACAAAGATTTAGAAAATGTGTGGTCCATGACATGTTGAGGTAGGTGCGACACATGTGACAATTACACCATGGCTTAATCTTGGAGTTAAAGAGAAGGAAGAAAAAGATGAAAAAGAAGACTGTGAAGATGAAGAAGGAGAGTATGAATGTTAAGGTTATGCAAGATATGATAAAAATTGAGGAAGAACAATGTCGTTTTCGAATAAAGGGATCAGGAATCATTTTGTCCCTTGTTAGAGTTGTAAGGAATTATTTTGTCCCATGTTAGAGTTTTCAAGGACCATTTTGTCTTCCGTTAGAGTTGACGAAGCCAAGGACCTAAGTGACTGACAGAATTAATTGTTAGGGACCAATCTAGTAATTAATTTTAGTTGGGGACTAAAATGTCTGGTCTAAAATTCTTTGAGGACCAAAATGAGTATATACTCTTTATTTTTTAACTGATCTTTGTCAAATTAATTAATTTGTTCATCGTGATTGATTTTTATAAAACTAAAATTATTAATTAATTATTAATTTTTAAACTATAACTATTTTTCGAATAAAAATAATTTATAAATTATGTTTAAAATTTTATGAGATTATTAATTTTTAAATTTTAAATTTAAATATAAAAACTTACACATAATAGATGAATAAAGCAAAACATAGAAAATTTAATACTAATTTTTATGAAAATTTAAATTTATTTGTTTTAATATTTTTATTTAAATTGTTATTTCAACTTTATTTTTGTTATAAATATTTTTATAATATTAAACTTTTTTTGTGTGCTTGACTAATTTTAATTTGTTAAAAAAAATATTTTCCGTGATTAAGTATATGGTTTGGTACAATTTTATTAGTGATTAATTTTTAAGTTGTAATTAATTTTTTTGAAATTATAATTTTAAGTCCTATGTATTTAATTGCTATTGAAAATATATATTTAACATTAAACATTGTGTTTGATATAAAAAATAATGGAATGGGCACTTTTTTAAAACTATGCATAAGAGTTAAATGCTTTTTAATATTCTGCCAATAAAAATAGAATTGTTTTCGTCTTATAATTTATTAAAGTGAAATCATTTAACAGTAATATTTATTTACAGCTTTCTCGAAATATGTTCTTTTTATGTGAGTTTTTACTCATTGTATTTTATATATTAAATTAAATTTTTTAAAAAAATTTGTACAAAATTTTATGTATGACAATAAAATATTCTTCCATTTTAAAAATAGAAATATCATTCAATTTAAAATAGGTGTGTATATATTTTTTTTAATTCTTGTGTCTAGTTCTATGTGTGTGTTAATCTAATAGATTTTTTTTTGCTTTATTTATTTAGCTTTACAAGAACCGAAGAACCGAAGGAGTAATATAGGCAGGATTTTAAATGAAGTTGTATTTTTTAAAATTTATAAAAGCAAAACTATTAAACAATTAAAGAAATTAGATACAGTAATATATTTAACAGAAAAAAGGCATTAGATCGTTAATTCCTAATTATTGACTCTCCGAATATTATTCTTTTTACTTATCAATAACAATGATTGAATATATATTTTTAAATTAAATTTTGTCTATATTTTTTTTAAGAATATTGTTTGTGTTATTTTGGCTATCATAAGTTATATCATGGAAATTCCAAACCATAGTTATCATAATTAAATGGATAATTAATTTATTGATATGACTGGATTATCGGGTCATTGGTTCAACTAGTGGATTACTAATTCGCTCGGTTGACTCATTTATAATTAGATAAAAATGTAAAATTTATTATCTATTATATCTATCTAATTTTGCAACCAAAATGTGCCACATGTCACTTTCTTATTGCAATTGAAATCAATTTTTTCTTCCAAAATTAAAGAGTTCTATCCTCTTTCCTACTAATTTTACAACCAAAATGTGTTACATGTCACTCTCTCATTACAATTAAAATCAATTTTTTTCTCTAAAATTAAAGAGTTCTTCCCTCATCCCTGCTAATTTTATAACCAAAATGTACCACATGTTATTTCCTCATTGCAATTGAAATCAAATCTTTCCCTCTTAAATTAAAGAGTCCCACCCCTCCTCCCTCTCCTTTTATCTATCCCTCTCATTTCTTCAACCACTTTATCTCTTTTATATATCATTCTCAATAATTAATTATAAATTTGACAATCAAAATGTGTAACATGAGATTCTTTAATTATATTAAAATTAAAATTGAAATATTAAAATTGAAACTAAAATATAGCTATATTATATTATATTATATTATCTAATTTAATAACAAAATGTGTCACATGATACTCTTATTAAATTTGAGAAAAAATATTTTTCTCTAAAATTAATAAACTCCCTTCCTAAATTCTCTTATCTACCACTCTCCATTTTTTCTATTTCTCTCTATCCTTCTCACTCTATATATAATTCTGATATATTTATATATTATTATCTAATTTAATAACCAAATGTGTCAAATGACATTCTCTTATTCAAATTGAGAAAAAATATTTTCTTTCAAAATTAATAAACTTCCTTCTTAAATTCTCTCATCTATCTCTCTCCCATTTTCTATTTCTCTCTACTCTTTCTACTCTATATATAATTTATAATTTATATTTTATATTAGTAATTTGACAAATCAAAATGTGTCATCAGATATTTTTTATTATAATTAAAATGAAATTTTTTCTATTAAAATTAACAAACTCCCTCTCTCAATCTTCATCTTTATCTTTCTCTCTCTTTTCTCTCATTTTCTATTTTTTCTATCATTTTATTTTACAAAAAATAAAATTAACAGAATAATATAATTCAAATAAAAAATTATTATTATTAGGACAATTTACTTAAATAAATTAGTTAAAGGTAGATTTTACTCAAATATAACTTTTGAAATGGCGAGAAGCAAATGCAATTTTTCATATCTCTATAGAAATCGCTACTGGCAGCTGCGGTTTATGTGGGTTAAGATTTTACACAAAAATTATTATAGGCAGCAGAGGTTTCTGTTGAGTGTGACATGTGCATAAACCGCTACAGGCAGTAGCGGTTTATGTGTTTGGGGGTGTGTGTAAACTGCTAGAGGCTATAGCGGTTTATGTTGAGTGTGCTTATAAAACCGTGGAAGACAGTTGCGGATTTCTCATTTGGTGTGGATTTTGAGTTTGGATAGAGAGAGAAATTTCTAGAGAGAGGGAGGAGCAATTTGAAAGCCGAATGCAAATTGCCCGATAGGCATGGGAAGGTCGCCAATCACTATCAGGTGCCTCTAGTGTAGCTTTGGTGCCATTGTGCCTGTCAGATATCACCAGAATATCCAGTTGTGGAGTCATATGTCTTCTCAGGTTGGATAAAAAGTATGCCCAAGACTACATTTTCTCCTTCCACAAGTGCAAACGCAACGGGCAAGATGTTCGAGTTTTCGTCTTGAGCAATAGCCAACAATAAAGTCCCTCCATACTTGCCATAAAGTGCGTACCATCGATGTTGACTAGAGGCTTACAGTGTCGGAAAGCCTCAAATATGGAAGAAATGTCCAGAAAAAACGATGAAAGTATACTGTTGATTCATCAACTTGATCACCCACTTTAACTGGAGAGGTCTTAACAGAGCAATCGTACCCTCCATGGTGGATGTCACCCCAAGGATCCAATAGGATAGCTCACCATAAGACTCCTCCCAATCGCCATAAATCTGTGATACTGCCTTCTACTTCGCCATCCATACCTTCCTATAGCTATGCCTGAAACCATAGGTTGCCTCTGTTGTTTCCTTCAACACTTTAATTGTAACTGAGGCATCAACTCTAACCAACGGAAAGATCCTCACACATATGACATGATAATCAAGCTATTTGTGGTTGCTCGATATCGATGTGGCCAAATACGTGTGTGGTCCGTTGTACCTCCTAACTTTTCAAGTGCTCTTCCTTTGTCGGATCGTGATACGAATCATCTACATGCACCATTTTCCAAACTCTTTGCATATTTCGTGGTATTTGAGATGTTCTGACTCCATCAGGCTGTACGCAACTCCACGCCAGATGTTGTAATCTTTTACACTCAGCACAACTTCCTCCTTATTCTGGAAAGATTGACCAATCTGAAATTCCGTCAAAGCAGTCGCATCATGCAGACCTTGCCTCGTGAAGGTTGCCTCTACGTTCCGCTGTTGGCCGACAGCTTCCAAGTTCAAGGTTGACAAGTGTGGAAGATATTGTTCTGTGCCGGAACCCGAAGCTCCGTGGGGTGTATGTGAATTGCTCGGAATATCATCATCACTGTCCCCACCAATATCAACTGGCTCATCGTCCGAATCATCATCCCGCATCGCATTCTCAACTCGATTCGGTCCGGCCTCAACTTCAAAATCAGGAACACCACGAGGCATACCATCAGTACCAGCCGCAACACGTGGAGGATCAGGGATCGGACCTGAAGGTGCTACCACAGTCATCGATGTCAAGGCACCACCCATCCTCGTCGACTGAGGATTCGGCGCCGATGACCCGGAGCTTTCGACACCATCTTCCAACTTCGCAAGTAGCTCGGGTATTCTAACATCCAGAAAAATCCACTGACAGTGAAACAAGACCTGCATGTCTTCATCGGACCCTATCACAAAGGTCTCATACTTCACATTGGCAATAGAAATTTTGTAGAACAATTTTTTTACCCACTTTGTCCTACATACACCGAGCTTCTGTAATATGTTGTGTTTTATCTCTGCCAACGTGCTCGACGACCGGATAAAAATACTAAGTAATTCCCTATCCATAAATTTTACACCGTGCCTTTTGCTTTTTTGAATTTTTCCATAGCAATGCATTAGAGCCACAAAGCTCTCCTCACCATCCATTTGTGAGAAATCACACTCCTTTTCTACCTCAATGCCTTTGAGGGTATATATAGCCAACTATTGCGCGTACACACTCAACGTAAACTGCTACTGCCTCTAGTGGTTTACGCACACAACCCCAAACACATAAACGGCTACTGCCTATAGCGATTTATGCACATGCACACTTAACAGAAACCGCTGCTGCCTATAGCAGGTTTTGTGTAAAACCCTAACCCACGTAAACTGCGACTGCTAGTAGTGGTAAACCGCTACTACCAATAGCGATTTCTACAGAGATATCAAAAATTGCATTTGTGTCTCGCCAAATCAAAAGTTGTATTTGGATAAAATTCTTCTTCCAATAATTTATTTCAGTAAATTGCCCTTATTATTATATTCATATTTATTTTTTTAGTTTTTTTATTTAGATTTAAACTTTTACTATTTATCTTTCTAATATATTTTTTTTCTTCTTTCAAATATTTATTAAATATAATTTGGAGAGAATACTAATGTTATGATTAAAAGTTAAAATCAAGATTCTGTTGTTTAAAAAAATTAATTTTGAGTTAATTTTATAACTATCAATATAATTTTTTTCATGCTAATATCTAATTATATTTTTATATACATAGAGAAAAAAATATTATTTTTAAATAGCAAGCATAAAAATTAATTATTTCTATTTGTGCAACAGACTTAACACCTAATAAAAAATATACAAGTTAAATCGTTTTAAATTTTAAATAACGAATATTAAAATTAATTATTAGTAATAAATCAAACTCTTTCACATGAAAACAATAACTAAAAATCTTATTATTTGATTTTTTTTCTATGGAGACCCTGGTCTTCTTAGTCAACGGGGACTTTTGTGCCTATGATCTTTTTGGTAAAAGTAGTTTGATTTTATAAATCTTTTGTGTTATAATTTATAATGTCGGGACAAAATCGACATAGTTTTAAAAGATTTATATTCCTGTAATGTAATTACGGGTAAAAATATTAGTTATAAAAATAAATTAAAATCAAAAGTTAAAACTTAAAATGCATGTCTTCACAAATATATTAATAATGCTACGTCAGTAAAAATAATTATTTTATATATTAATTACATGAATGGTTATTAAAAAAAGGATATAATAAAATAATTGTGAAAAATATTTTACAATATTAATGTATCAAAATTAAATTATAAAAGTAAATAAGTACGATATTATTATTGAAGAGTAAAAATAATGTTTTACATTATCTGAATTTAATTGTTATATACTATTATGAGTGCTCCCAAATTCGAACCACATTGGTGTAAAAATATTTAAAATAGAGTGAACTATCAATTCAATTTTTATCTATTTTTTAGAATTATAACAGGTATTTTTCGTCAACTCTGAACGGAAAATGATGACGAGTCAAGTTCAAAATGGACATAGATCTAATTGTCTCTAAATTCAAATTAGTTAGAGATTTATTTGTCCTTATTCTTTAAACAATATCTTTTTTAAATTATTTTTTATTCATTATATTAATATTTTTTAATAAATTATTGAATATATGGTATAATATGTACAAACTAATTAATAAATTACTCAAATTTAAAAATATTATTTCTTATGAAACTAAATAAATAATTCATAAATATAATTTTTAAATATATAAATATTAAAAATTAAAATACAACTAATACATTAATAATAATAATAATCACCCTATAATATACTATCACTGCAAGAGAGGCGTGATTTTGCGGCAGTTTTTTTCATGATTAGCGACGGCGGCGGTTTAAACCGTCGCAAAATCAAATGCCGGCGGCTAAGGAAAACGGCGCGGTTGTTGGCGCGGAGATTAGGTTTTGCGGCGGTTTCCAACAACTGCTGGTATAACCGCCGTTAAATTAGTATTTTGCGGCATCCAATTTAAAAACCGCCTCTAAGAGAGAGTGCTAGGATTTTGCACGTTTACCTGCGGTCTGTAACCGCCGCTATTTAACACGGTTTTTTAAAGTTTGTGATTGTTTGGCGCGGTTTTAAAACTGCCGCTAATTTCAATACAAATTAAAAAAAAACGAATAGATTTTCCTTTCAAAAAATGCTGATTTTTTTGTTTAATTTTAAAGATACATTTTTTGGTTTTTTTAATACCATAAATCTTAATATTTTTCATTTATTAAATCTAAACTTGTGACAAAAACAACAAAATTAACTGAAAAACAAAATATATTTATCATCTTTGTTGCCATGTCTTGCCTTGAAACTGCCAAAGATACATTGGTGGCAGCATCTTTAAAAAAATCAAAATTCTCTAAGAATAAAATTATCAACTACTACATAAACATGTTAATAGTGTCTCCAACAAAGAAACCAACCTTCCACCCACACCTCCTTTTACAGTCAATACATAAATCAGCTTTGCTCTCCCGGTAAACCTGAAGTGTAGAAAGAATATGAAGTCATTTTAATTCTTTAAAATGCAAATTGAATTGAGAATTGAAATCTTAGATACAATGATGGTGATGATGACTTACTTGAATCAAATCTATGTAGTTCATTCTGTACAGGCGGTGATCCCCTGAAAGCATCAATACATCCTCAATGTTCTTTGCTCTTGGATCCTACAACAAATAAACATTGTCATTAATTAAAAAATGGAACTAACAACACTTTGTATACCATATGTCAACAGAACAACATATATAGCACGATACAAAGTTTTATATTCTCTGTCAACAAGCAAGCAATTAGACTAAATAAAGCACATGATATGAAATAGCATCAGCAGTACCCTGAAACCAACTTTGACCCTCCTGACCTAGAACTTGAGTGGCTGCAAGAACCTGAAAACAGAACAAGAGCTCCCTTCATTTGCATTCTCCTTCAAATTCAAGACATTTCCTCTAATCTCCTTTCCTTCATCCCCACCCATTATTCTCTTAATAACTCTCTTTAACGACCAAACTAATAAGTTTAGGGGAAGAGAAAACAAACAGTAACAGCGCCTATAAATACCACAAATTGAATAGCATACTATTTCTTATAATCTGAAAAGTAAGAATATCATTTTAGTACATGAAAACTCATCAGGTTTTCTTTTATGTTCAGAGGATAGAAGAATTTTTACAAAAAAGTTTAACATAACTAGTGTAAGCACAGGCATAAAAAAAAAATTTATCTTCTAAATAAATTCTGTACCAGTTCTTGCTGAGGTTTTTTATTTTGATCAATAATAGAATTCCTCTCCTCGGTGATCTTCGAAATAAGATCCCTTGCCTGAAGTAATAAGTCTGGTTTAGATAGTAGAGATAATATGGTATTAATTATGAGTCTCATATAAGATAAAGCTAGTTTAAGTGTAGAATTATTAAGTGTTTATAATATACCACAGAGGTAATAAAGTAATTAATAATAAGTTATTTTGTTATAAATTTTATTCATATAACATAAATAATATATAAACATTCTAGTTATTAATAAAAGATATTTTTATTAATAATTAGATAGAATATTTACTTTAGATTCAATCAATAAAACACACTTCATCCAGTTTACATCTTGGCCAAATTATCTCTCTTTTTTCTATTCTTTCTTTTTCGATTCTGCAAATTCTGCAGATTATGCTTCATGATCAAGAAGTTTTCACTTTGAAAATCTTCTTTTCTTTTTCCATAGTAGTCTAATAATAATAATAATAATAATAATAATAATAATAATAATAATCTCTCCCTCATACACTATTAATCAAATAGAACACCAAAATAGTATATGTCTATCTTTGTATCTGTCTCCCTAACGTAATAATAAGATCACAGATATCCAACTATAAGATAAATGACAGCAAATTCTCCTAAAAATAAGTGAAATATGCATAAACATTCCTTAATTATTGACATTTATACTAATCACTCCTTCAATCTTGAGGAGATTAGTGTCATATTTTACAAAATATAAAAATATCATAGGTAGTATAACCTAAATTTCAGGAAAAATTAGTATATACCTCTACAAATAAGGTGTTTTTCATAATACTAATACCATAGAAGAAATTAGTGTAATTTACCCTTCATAAAACCCCTGCATCTTTTCAAGTCAATATCCAAATTATACTACTTTGACTATAATACCTAATAATTAGTCTTTTCTGGTCTAAAGAAAAATAACATTATATCCTCATTTTACAATTTACGTACAAAAGTTACAAGAAGTTGAAGACAATTTTCAATGAATACATAAAGCATTATTTGTCTTTATGGTAATTATTACCAATTACATGCGGGCAACATATGAGTTTGCTTGGGTCACATATCTAACCTATCTATATGGATTATGTGCCTTTGATTTCTTTGCTATTTGTAAATACTTCACCTATACTAACAAATGGCTTCTTAGAACTGTTTATCACTAGAGAGTACAAAATAACCCAAAATATATGATAGGTTAAGTATTAGTCTCTACTTCAAAATATCTGTCAATTTCGACAAAGAGAAAGTTTAAAATATCAATGTATTATTCAGATACGTTGATTTTATATTTTGCCACTTTATTCAAATAGAGTAATTGACAATTACTTTGAAACAAAATGAGTAATAAAAGGGGAATTTACTGTGAATGTCTGATCATCAAATCATAGAAGACTATACAAAACAATTTGAATTTAATTTCATATGGACAGCTACCATTTAATTTCATGATCAATAATACACTAGTGAGTTATGAAAATCATCTGAAAAATCAGGCACAATGTTCAACCAACACCTTTTCTTTTTTTCATTAAAATAAGTAAATAAATTTTCAAACGTGTATTTATACTTGAAAGTAAATATAGAGAAAATATAACTTCAAAGGATCATCCACATTTTACCTGAAGCCTTAAAGCATGATACATTGGTATATCAAAGGTCATGCTAACAGGCCCTGCCTCCTTCATGATATTTTCTGCATTTCCAACAAAACAGAGCCTCTGGAAAACTAAAAATATCACTCCATTTTGATGCGCTTGATCTTTATTTCTCTCTAATTTAAACATTAGTATGATAATATTCTTTCATTCCAAAAAAATGTCGACTAAGATAGTAGATAATAACAACTGATTAACCAGAAAATCGGTGGATATGGCACTGATTAATCTAATCTAAGAAATTATTCTATATAAAAACCCTGCACCTAGTCCTGCTGGACAATGAGAGAGGATGGTTAGGAGACAACAAGTGTGGCCAAAACTAACTATTGGTATGCGATTAAGAAGATAACGGTTAACGTGGACAGATTTGAATTCTGAAACCAAAAGGAAAACAGCACAAGCTTGAACAAGGGGTTTTGTACATACTAGAAATCTAAATGAAGAAGCTAATCGGTAATGGACCTACCGGCAACGGAAAGCGCGATGCAGCTGGTACTGACGGGCGGAGGGGAACGGCGGCAAAGATTGGCACGCGGAGGTGTGTTTTGCACCTCTGCCCCTTTTGTGTTCGCGCGAGGAAGATAAGAAGTGCGAATCTAATTCTTGACTGTATATACCCAAATCAAGAAGAATAAGATCAATTTAAGCCAAATTGAAAAGTGAAACCAAAAAGAAAACTCAACCAAATTAAAAGAGGGCTTAGCAAACCTAGGTTTCGGACCAGTGTTAGAGGGAGGAAAAGCGGCTCAGTGATGGACACAGCAATAGGAAGGAGGAGACTACTGGAATTGACTGAGGGAAGCATCACGGCGGCAAGGACTCCCAGAGAAGTGGTTCGCCCCTTGCACAATTGACTTCACGCGAAAAAGATTTTATGAACACATTAGGTTAATTTGTTATATATATCACTGTGTTGCTTTCCAGCGGTTAGAACATGTCACCGCCGCTATGCTATTTAATTTTGGTGCAGTTGTCAAACCGCTATCCAGTCAATCTGTGGCGGATTTGTAAACGGTCGCTAATTTTCTGCCGTCATCCTCAGTATCTGTTGTCTTTGCATTAAAATACACTATGAGTAGACTACTAATATATATATATATATTATAAAATCCATTTATAAACTCAATAAACTCAAAGTATCAATAATATTATTAATCTATTAATAATACATATTATCATAAAATTAAAAATCGATAAAAATTTATCAATATAAAAATAGTGTATATATATAAAATCATAATACTAATAGTATATCATAGAATTATTATTATTATTAACGTATTAATCATATTTTAATATTTTTTATTTATATATTTAAAAATTATTTATTTAGTTTCATAATAAATGATATATTTAAATTTGAAATTTATTAATTAGTTTATGCTTATTATACCATATATTCAATAATTTATAAAAAAATATTAATATAATGAATAAAAAATAATTTAAAAAGAATATTATTTAAAGAATAAGGACAAATAAACTCCTAACCAATTTAAATTTAGAGACAATTAAGCCCCGTCCATTTTTGAAACTGACACGTCAGCATTTTTCATTCAGGGTTGACGGTAAAACACCCATAGGGACTACATTGTGTCACGGAAGTAGAAGAACAGGGATCGAAGTGGATCGTTTTTATCTTGAGGGGTCGCGTCGTCATTTTGAGAAATAGACGGAGATCGAGTTGATAGTTCATTCTGTAAAAATACTTAATCACTGGTATTAGTAGGTTCCAACCAATATTTATTTATAAACACATTAGTGGATATAATTTTAAGGATAGTTTTTATATTTTTTTATTATTAACATATTAAATGATACCCTACAAAAAGGAGATCTCTGAGATACACTTAAACTTTTGTTCAACCTAATTGATAAGACTTTCTTTTTCATGATTGAAGTCCAAATTTTTTATAATCCACATTTTTTACCTTCTTATAAAGTTAAGAACATGATCGTTGATGTGGACCTCATAAATAAATTTAAAGCGGCTCACTTTATTCAAATTATGGATGCAATTACAATTATAATTTCTATTAGAAATGAATTATGTTTTTTATTCCTTCATCGTTGAAAATATTTAATTTATATAAAATAATTAATTACAATCTTCGAATATTGACTATATTGATGGTTTGCTTTCAACCTCAAAGACATCTTTAGTCATTGAGAAGAGAAAATAAAAAGTGCAAATATTAATTATTCAAAAAATAAATTTTTAAATTATAATTAATCTTTATTCTTATTATGGTTATAGTAAAGTTTTAAAATTAACAATTTGCTTATTACAACTACTGATGACCTTCTCTCTCATTTGATAGAGTTTGCATATTTAAATTTGTTATAAAACAGGTCAAATTATATGTATTTTTAAAGTAGGACAATTCTAGCACCCACATTTAAGAGTATCGAGAAGGTAAACGATTTCGTATTGACAGTTTTTCTAGAGATGAAAAAGGAATATCTAAATTCTAATACAACATGTCAGGCTGATGAGAATGAAGATGTACAATAAGAGTGGTTTATGCCAAAGTTTCTAAATAACATCAAATGTTCAAGAATGAATTTGATCCCTTCAAATTTAGGGTTGCTATTTAAGTTTCAATAGAGACAATTTCTGTTGACAGTGTGCTTGGCAATGAATATCAACAAGAATAGTTATTATCATATATAGGGCATTACTTGTCAAAATAAGTATTCAACCTTGAACAACTTTGCGTTGCTTTGTCAAAAGTTAAAAGTTGTAATGTAAGACCCAGAATTTTCGAAAAATATTATTATGAGTTAATTTCAATTTATATATTCATTAAAGACTTTATTTTTAGAAATTATTTTATTAAAAGTAATTAAATTAAGTTTTGATAATTAAATTAGAAATTTTACTTAATATTATAATATTGAATAATTTTCTATATTTAAATTATAAAACTTAATAGTTGTAAAAGAAAGAATTTTGTATGATTTAGTTTAAATAATTGAGATTTTAGAATTTAATATTTTAATTTTTATAAATAAAAAAATTAATTATAATATCTCTAATTTTAAATTAGAATATTTGATTTAAAAGAAAATTAGCAAATTGATAACCAAATAATATTTTCAAAGTAATTTTAAGGAATTAAATTAGATTTTTATTTAATATTCTATACCCTATTTTAATTAAAATTACCAAATTTCAATTTACCCAAAACCCCTAATTTTACATTTTCTCAAAAAAAAAAAAAAACCCTAATTTCCAAATTGAAAATCCTAACCCTTTTACCCTAACCCCTCACCACCACTCCCACGCTGCCACTCCTTTAACCCAGCCCCAATCCCTTCAGAAAGAAAGGAAACCAAAAGGGAGAAAGAGAGAGAATCAGCGAAGGAGAAGAGAGATAGAGAGGGGATGGAGTCACCAGTTGAGCTTGTTGGTGCGTCGTCCAACCGCTGCCGCCGTCATCGCACGTGAGAGGAGGGAGAGCGTCGAAGTTGTCGCACGCAGAGAAAAGAAACAGCGTCGCGGTTGGAGCCGCACCCTTCTGCCACCATCGAGTCACCCTTTGCCGTCACCGTAGTCGTCATCCTCGCGAGCTGCAGCATTGCCGTTCAACCCCATCCGGCCGCGTTTCCATGGTCGCCGTTGCTGTCACATGAGGAAGAAAGCAAGAGAGGAGAGGTGGTGAACAAAGCTGTCGCGTCTTGTCGCCATCGTGCACGCTGCCACGATCGATTGAAGCCACCTCCGTCGCAACCAACCCGTCGTAGTTTATGTCGTTGCCGGTCCCTGTTGGATTCCACCGTGGAGAAAAGAACGACGCGAGGGAGAGAATGAGACAGAGTCGTGCGAGCCAGAGGAGCCACCGTCCTTGCTGTTGCTGCCACGGTCGCCGGTGAGTCATGCACCACCATCAGAATCAAAAATAGCACCAACCTTCTTGTTCTGGTTTTAATTCTCTTATTCTTGAACCTGTAAGTTTTAATCCTTACTCTGCTTCTATTTTGTTTCTTAGTCTTTTCTGTTCTGAGTAAGGAAAACCTATGTTTCTGTTTAACACTGCTGCTCTGCCTTCCCTGTTTGCTTATGGAATTATCATAGGTGATAGTATTAATGGTACTAACGAACTATTAGAGTTGCTGCCACTACTGAAATTAACAAAGAAGGGATCATCGCATTTAAATTCGATGGGTTCGACTAACTAAGGTAGGGTTTTCTTAAAATTTATTTTATCTTATAGAATTGTTATAAATAGATATTAATGTGAGAAATATATGTCTGTGATTGTGATTGTCTTATGAATGTGGTTGTTTGTTGGACTGAATGACTGATTGCTTGAGTGGTGTGTGATTGTTGAAAAGAAATTACTTTGAAAAGTTATTTAGTTGATTATTATGAAAAGTGATTTTTCTTGGTTTTGAAGTTAATTTGATAATGTAAATGAATCGACTTTGGAAATGATTTGAGATATGAAAATAAATTAATTTTGGAAGCGGTTTAATTTTGAAAAAGATTTATTATTGGAAATGGTTAGATTTAAAAATAATTTAATATTAGAGCTAGTTGAATTTTGGAAAATGATTGAGATTAAAATGGTTGAGAAAGGGTTTGAGAAATATTTGGATGGGACCCGAAAAGGATGGCAGAGTTCGAGTTTTAGAGGAGATGTTGCCAAAATTTTATAAAATTGGAAGTTTTGTTTGAAATAATTATTTAAAAAGATTTGGTTTTAAACATTATATGTTTTAAGATTGATTTATTTAGAAAAGAAAGAATTATGTTTTGAATTGGGATTGTTGATGAACAAAATGGAAAGAAGGATGATGAGGATTGACTTTGAAATATGATTTTTGAATGAATTTGGAAATGATATATGGATTGACGAATGATGATGATATTGATAATGACTTAGATATTGATGAATGTTGAATGAATTATTCATATGGCTTATGAATTTGAATTATCTGAGACACGAGTTTCCTTGGGTAGACGCAGTGGCTTGCCACCACTTGCTCCATGTTGAGACTCGATACTCTGTTGACCCTACGACGTAAGGATGACCGGGCACTTATAAATTCTCGGGAATGGTATATAGACACACACACACACACACACACATACATACATATATATATATATATATATATATATATATATATATATATATATATATATATGAGAAAAATCTATGCATAGACTCATGGGGATGCGCGTCGGGGGACAGTCCAAGGGTTTAGCGAACCGGACTTGTCGGGTTTGCTGTATAACCGATAGATGAGCTCATTAGCCATAGGACAGGCATGCATCATATGCATTTGTATGCTTTGCTTGGGTTTGAATTTGTTTTGGTTTGTCTAATTGTTAAACTGTTATTAAGTGCTACCTGAACTATTTGACTGCTACCTAAACATGTGCTTTCTTTATCTGTTTTGGCTGTGTTTGTCCTGGTGTGCTACTTTTGAGAATGAGCTTTAGTGCTGAATTGATAATTGAGTTGATTTATTGCGTGGTTGGTTTTTGATTAAGATTTTCTTATAAGAAAAGAAATGTTTTGGATTTCTGGATAATTAAATATTGATTTTCGAAAATGGTTTTTGGATGACTAGTTGTTGGTTTTTAAAAGATTCAAAGGACGAACAATAATCACTGAGCCTAAAAATAGATTTCTCTTTAAATATATTATTATGACAATTCTGAAACTCTGTGGTGAGACCGTGTGGTCAAGTTCTCATCCCTTACAGCTTTATCTTTTCAGGAGACAGATGAAAAAGCTCACGAAGGGTTGTATTGCGTTTCGCTTAGTCAATAATGCTGTTTAGTTTTTATTTATTTACCCCTCGCCATCAATATTATATTATGTAAGAAGGACATGAGTTGTATGATTTGTATGTATATAATATGTATAAGTTACTTGAGTAAGAAGTTTTGTACATATATATGCTTGTTTTGTTTTATTTAAAAAGTATTCTTTTTTCGGTTTTCAAAAAGAACAGTGATACGATTTCAAGTCAAATGCTCCTATTTTATTATTAAGTATCTGAAGTCGTCGTAATATTTCTTGCTATCAGAGTAGCACAGCCGGAAGCGTGACATTTTGATAGTGAAGGTGTTACATGTAATGCCCTGAAGGTTCTAATTCTAGACGACAACGGCAATCCAAAGTCGTCAACAACAAATGTCGTATTCAAAGAAGTTTTTGATAATATTTAGGTAAGAAAAATAGTATTTTCATTTTAATAACATATTATGATTTACACTTTTGTACAAATATTTATTGTAGATATAACTAATTTATCTATAATGCTACTTTTAGACTTGAAATGAAATGTGTAAAAGGGAGCACAATATCATATCACAATTGCTTTTTTAATGATGTTAGTAAAATACTAGATAGTTGATAAACTTTCATTAGCCTTTTGATATAAAGTTTAGTATAAAATTGACATGCTATTAATACAGTTATATATGTTTATTTTTTTTTTCAAGTTTCTTTCGTTATGGTTCAAAAATATTATAGACTTCAATCTGTTCCATTTTCATTTTACTTTGAATAAATATAAAACACTATATTCAGTATATTTATTATATAATGATGATAGTGTTATACTAAACTCGAGAAATTTATAATTATAAATTATTTTTGATTTTTCATGTCAAATTATACTAGAAGCTTCCTTTGAAACTCTAACTCTTTATTCACCTACTTGAACAAATATTTGATAGTATTTTACTTATTGCAGCTCTCTATATTAACATGCGGTTGATAAGACATCAGCAGATATGTATTGTATGGAATCACATTCCTATTACTCATCTTCTTCTCAGTAATTACTTCGATGTCTTGTCTTCTATATGATGAGTATCTACTATCTTTGATAACTGTGGTGCTATTGAATGTTTTAGGATAATATTTGGTGCAGTATCCATCTTTTATGCAGGAAGATCTTGAGAAAGTTCTACCACATTGTCCATAAATCATATATGTAGACACAACTCCAAAAAATTTTGGGTACCGAATAGGATCGGATAACTCTAACAATATTAACTGGTCAATTTGGATTGTCATTGTTATCTTGTGATCTCCATTTAACTATAAAAAAATGTGAGCATGTGGCAGACCTTCGCATGAGCAAAGAGTAACTTGACAAAGTTTGGATTCCAATGCTTGCAAACATATCTATGAATTAGAACAAACTTCATGGAAAGTCTAATAAAAATGTCGGTAATTATATCGATGGTGCACGAAATTGTAAATCACACTTTTCACAATTCGTACCACTAACCAGCAAGTGCACTGGGTCGTCAAAGTAATACCTTACGTGAGTAAGGGTCGAATCCCACGGAGATTGTTGGCTTGAAGCAAGCTATGGTTATCTTATTATTCTTAGTCAGGATACTAATAAGGTTCTTTAGTCTCAATTGTAAAATAAAGTGAAAGGGCATAAAATAATTAATTGTTACTTAATAATGGAGAATATGTTGGAGTTTTGGAGATGCTTTGTCCTCTTTATTTCAGCTTTTCTCTTGTACTCCTCTTCACACACGCAAGGCTCCTTCCATGGCAAGCTGTATGTAAGGTGTCACCGTTGTCAATGGCTACTTCCTATCCTCTCAGTGAAAATGGTCCAAATGCTCTGTCACAGCACGGCTAATCATCTGTTGGTTCTCGATCATGTCAGAATATAGAATCCATTGATTCTTTTGCGTCTATCACTACGTCCAACAATCGCGAGTTTGAAGTTCGTCACAGCCATTCAATCCTTGAATCCTACTCGAAATACCACAGACAAGGTTTAGAATTTTTGGATTCTCATGAATGCCGCCATCAATTCTAGCTTATACCACGAAGATTCTGATTAAGGAATCTAAGAGATACTCATTCAATCTAATGTAGAATGGAGGTGGTTGTCAGGAACACGTTCATGGATTGAGGAAGGTGATGAGTGTCACGGATCATCACCTTCTTCATGGTGAAGCACGAATGAACATCTTAGATAGGAACAAGCGTGTTTGAATGGAAAACAGAGATAATTGCATTAATTCATCGAGACGCTGCAGAGCTCCTCACCCCCAACAATGGAGTTTAGAGACTCATGCCGTCAAAGAGTATAAAATTCAGATATAAAAATGTCATGAGATACAAAATAAGTCTCTAAAAGTTGTTTAAATACTAAACTAGTAACCTAGGTTTACAGAAAATGAGTAAACTAAGATGGATAGTACAGAAATCCACTTCTGGGGCCCACTTGGTGTGTACTGGGGCTGAGACTTAAGCTTCTCATGTGCTTGAGTTGTTTCTGGAGTTGAACGCCAGGTTGTAACCTGTTTCTGGCGCTGAACTCCAACTTCCAACCTGTTTCTGGCGCTGAACTCCAGACTACAACATGGAACTGGTGTTGAATGCCAGTTTACGTCATCTATCTTCGTGAAAAGTATGAACTATTATATATTTCTGAAAAGCCCTGGATGTCTAATTTCTAACTCAATTGAGAGCACGCCAATTGGACTCTTGTAGCTCCAAAAAATCCATTCCGAGTGCAGGGAGGTCAGAATCCAACAGCATCAGCAATCCTTTTTCAGCCTAAATCAGATTTTTGCTCAGCTCCCTCAATTTCAGCCAGAAAATACCTGAAACTACAGAAAAACACAAATACTCATAGTAAAGTCCAGAAATATGAATTTGCCTAAAAACTAATAAAATTATACTAAAAACTAACTAGAATATACTAAAATCTACATGAAATTACCCCCAAAAAGCGTATAAAATATCCGTTCATCACAACACCAAACTTAAACTGTTGCTTGTCCCCAAGCGACTAGATAAATAAAATAGGATAAGAAGAAATTAAGAAACAATAATATCTCAGAGTTTCAAGTGAAGCTCAGATTCTAATTAGATGAGCGGGGCTAGTAGCTTTTTGCTTCTGAACAGTTTTGGCATCTCACTTTATCCTTTGAAGTTCAGAATGATTAACATCCATAGGAACTCAGAATTCAGATAGTATTATTGATTTTCCTAGTTTAGTATGTTGATTCCTGAACACAGTTACTTTATGAGTCTTGGCCGTGGCCCTAAGCACTTTGTTTTTCAGTATTACCACTGGATACATAAATGTCACAGACACATAACCGGGTGAACCCTTTCAGATTGTGACTTAGCTTTGCTAAAGTCCCCAATTAGAGGTATCCAGAGTTCTTAAGCATACTCTTTTGCCATGGATCACGACTTTAACCACTCAGTCTCAAGTTTTTCACTTGGACCTGCATGCCACAAGCACATGGTTAGGGACAGCTTGATTTAGCTACTTAGGCCTGGATTTATTCCCTTGGGCCCTCCTATCCATTGATGCTCAAAGACTTGGATCCTTTTCACCCTTGCCTTTTGGTTTTAAGGGGTATTGGCTTTTTCTTTTTCTTTATCCAATAATTCTTTTTTTTTTCACTGCTTTTTCTTGCTTCAAGAATCAATTTCATGATTTTTCAGATCATCAATAATATTTCTCTTGTTCATCATTATTTCAAGAGCCAACAAATTTAACATTCATGAAATTCAATATAAAAAATATGCACTGTTCAGGCATTCATTCAGAAAACAAAAAGTATTGCCACCACATCTGAATAATTAGAATTTTCCTTATTAAGAACTCGAAAAAATATTGCCTCTTTATTCTAAAAAATCTACTATTTTATTCATGTTTAATGATGATGAGAAAAATAAATTATAACTTAATTGGAAATAAAATTAAAATAGATATACTAATTACTAATACTCATTATAACTTCTAAGGTAAATTCCTATAAGAACAACTATCACAGAATTAAAGCTAAGATTAGGACTCAACAACCTTTATTTTGAGAATTGGATGTTCCTCTAGTCTGTGGGGTGCTTGGTCCTTCAAGAGATAGTTTTTGACGCTTCAGTTCCTTCAAGTCACGCCTTTGCTCTTCTTGTTCCCCAAGCAGTTTGCAAAGCATGCTATTTTGATTATTCTGTTCTTCCTTTATTTGGTCTATAGCTTCTTGCAACTTGGTGACAGATGCTTCAAGATGCTCCCAGTACTCAAATTGAGGAAATTCCAAGAGGAATTCCTGTGCTCTCCTCTTGATGGGGTCATCCTGCACTTGTTGTTTTCCATTGATATTTTGGTGATTGGTCGCTCAATTGAGATATACTTGGTTATTCCCATCTTCACTCCAGCATCTTTGCAAAGCATAGAAATTAAGCTTGGATAAGCCAATTTGGCATCTTTGGAATTCTTGTTTGTGATTATGTAAAGTTCACATGAAATCAGTTGATGAACTTCCACTTCTCTCCCCAACATAATGCAATGGATCATCACTGCTCTTTTAACTGTGACTTCAGAACGGTTGCTAGTGGGCAATATGGAACGCCCAATGAAGTCCAGCCACCCTCTGGCGACTGGTTTGAGATATTCTCTCTTGAGTTGATTTGGGACGCCCTTGGTGCTGGTGGTCCACCTGGCTCCAGGGATGCATATATCCTCTAGAATCTTGTCCAGGCCCTTATTTGTTCTCACCATTCTCCTATTAAAGGAGTCTGGGTAATCTTTCAGCTGAGATAGCTTAAAGATCTCCCTGATTTTGCCAGGGTGAATGTGAACAATCTTTCCTCTGACCAAGGTCCGATAGTCATAGAGGGCAGTTCCAGATATTCTCTGCCTGTCTGTTTGCCACATATTAGCGTAGAATTCTTGGACCATGTTTCTTCCCACCTTTGTTTCAGGATTAGCTAGGACTTCCCAGTTCCTGTTTTGAATTTTCTCTTGAATCTCCGGATATTCGTCTTCTTTCAGATCGAATCTAACTTCCGGGATCACTGACCTTAGACCTATTATTTTGTAGTAATGGTCTGAATGTTCTTTGGTTAAGAACTTCCCTTGATTCCAAAGTGGTTTTGGAATACTCCCTTTCTTGCCTCTTGGAGTGGGTTGTTTTTCTTTAGGAGCCATGATCTTAGTGAATATGGTTTAGTGATTACGGATAAACACACCAAACTTAGAGGTTTGCTTGTCCTCAAGCAAAAGAAAGGAAAGAAGAAGGATAGAAGGAGAGCTAGTATCGAATGGTGGACGAGATGAGGGAGGCCGAATGTGGATTTAAAGGGAGGGGGTGGGTTTCGAAAAATTTGAAGGAAGATAAGATAGAAGATATGATTTATAAAAGATAAATATGATAAGAAAAAGATATAATTTAAAATTAAAAAGTTAGGAATGATATTTGAAAAAGATAAATCTGAATTTTTATTTTGAAAAAGATTTTAAAAGATAATCTGAATTCAAAAATATCACAATTTGAAAAAGAGTTGGATTGGATTTGAAAAGGATATGTGTTTATGAATTAAGATACATTTGATATTTTTGAAAAAGGGATTTTAGAAATTAGGATTAAAATATTTGGAATTGAAGGATGAGAGTTTGTAACATGTTTATGCAAGAAATCATGAATTGAAATATAAAAATTTTGAAAAATGTGAATTAAAAACAAAATTACCTCCTCCCCACAATCCTGGCGTTAAACGCCCAAACACTGCATGTTTTGGGCGTTTAACGCCCATTTGCAGCTTCTCCTGGGCGTTCAACACCCAGCTGTTGCTTCTAGCTGGCGTTGAACATAAGGAACTCCTTTGTCACTGGGCATTTTTCTGAATGCCCAGGACGCTATAAATCTGGCGTTGAACGCCCAGAAGGTGCTTCTTTCTGGCGTTCAACGCCCAGAAGATGCTTCTTTCTGGCGTTTAACACCCAGATGGCTATCCTTACTGGCATTGAACGCCCAGTAAGTGCTTCTTTTGGGCGTTCAGCGCCCAAAATAGTTCTTACTGGCTTTTTTCGCACCAGTGAGCTTCTTTTTGCTGTTTTTATCCTCTGAATCCTTCTGTAATTTTGTGGACTCAAGCAATTGCTATTTTACCTTGAAGATAATTGACATAAACCTGTAAAAATCAATTAATTGACAAATAAGCTTTATAAATGGCTGGGTTGCCTCCCAGCAAGTGCTTATTTATTGTCTTTAGCTGGACTATTACTGAGATTTAATCAAGTCTCAGTTTTGAGCATTCTTGCTCAAAATTGCCTTCAAGATAATGTTTGACTCTCTGTCCATTAACAATGAACTTTTTTTTAGAATCATTATTCTGAAGCTCCACGTATCCATATGGTGACACACTTGTAATCACATATGAACCTCGCCATCGGGATTTCAATTTCCCGGGGAATAATCTGAGTCTAGAATTAAATAGCAGAACTTTTTGCCCTGACTCAAAGACTCTGGATGATAGTTTCTTATCATTCCATCTTTTTGCTTTCTCTTTGTAAATTTTTGCATTTTCGAAAGCATTGAGTCTGAATTCCTCTAGCTCATTTAACTGGAGCAGTCGTTTTTCTCCAGCTAACTTGGCATCAAGGTTTAGGAATCTGGTTGCTCAATAGGCCTTATGTTCCAGTTCCACTGGCAAGTGACAGACTTTTCCATACACCAGCTGGTATGGAGAAGTTCCTATAGGTGTCTTGAATGTTGTTCTGTATGCCACAGAGCATCATCCAAGCTTCTTGCCCAATCCCTTCTACGGTTAATCACAGTCCATTCCAGGATTGTTTTAAGTTCTCTATTAGAGACTTCAGCTTGCCCATTTGTCTGTGGATGATATGGAGTAGCTACCATGTGACTAACTCCATATCGAACCAAAGTAGAGTAAAGTTGTTTATTGCAGAAATGAGTGCCCCCATCACTGATTAATACTCTAGGGATACCAAATCTGCTGAAGATATATTTCTGGAGGAATTTTAGTACTGTCTTAGTATCATTAGTGGGTGTTGCAATAGCTTCCACCCATTTGGATACATAATCTACTGCCACCAGAATATAAGTATTTGAGTATGATGGTGGGAAAGGTCCCATGAAGTCAATACCCCATACAACAAATAACTCAATCTCCAAGATTCCTTGTTGAAGCATGGCATAACTGTGAGGCAGATTGCCAGATCTTTGGCAACTGTCACAATTAAGTACAAACACTCGGGAGTCTTTATAGAGAGTAGGCCAGTAGAAGCCACATTGGAGGACTCTTGTGGCTGTTCGCTCACTTCCAAAATGTCCTCCATATTGTGATCCATGGCAGTGCCAGAGGATCTTCTGTGCTTCTTCTTTAGGCACACATCTATGGATTACTCCGTCTGCACATCTCTTGAAGAGATATGGTTCATCCCAAAGATAGTACTTTGCATCCGTGATCAATTTCTTTGTTTGCTGCCTACTGTACTCTTTGGGTATGAATCTCACTACCTTGTAGTTTGCAATGTCTGCAAACCATGGCACTTCCTGGATGGCAAAGAAGTGCTCATCCGGAAAGTTTTCAGAGATTTCAGTAAGAGGGAGGGACGCCCCTTCTACTGGTTCTATTCGGGACAGATGATCTGCTACTTGGTTCTCTGTCCCTTTTTTGTCTCTTATTTCTATATCAAACTCCTGTAGAAGCAACACCCATCTGATGAGTCTGGGTTTTGAATCCTGCTTTGTGAGTAGATATTTAAGAGCAACATGGTCAGTGTACACAATCACTTTTGATCCTACTAAATAAGATCTAAACTTGTCAATGGCATAAACCACTGCAAGTAACTCTTTTTCTGTGGTTGTGTAATTCTTCTGTGCATCATTTAAAACACGACTGGCATAGTAAATGACATGCAGAAGCTTGTCATGCCTTTGTCCCAACATTGCACCAATGGCATGGTCACTGGCATCACACATTAGTTCAAATGGTAATATCCAGTCTGGTGCAGAGATGACTGGTGCTGTGACCAGCTTAGCTTTCAGAGTCTTAAACGCTTGCAGACACTCTTTATCAAAGATAAATGGCGTATCAGCAGCTAGCAGATTGCTCAGAGGTTTGGCAATTTTTGAGAAATCCTTTATAAACCTCTTATAGAATCATGCATGCCCCAGAAAGCTTCTGATTGCCTTAACATTGGCAAGTGGTGTTAAATTTTCAATTACCTCTACCTTAGCTTGATCCACTTCTATTCCCTTGTTCGAAATTTTGTGCCCAAGGACAATTCCTTCAGTCACCATAAAGTGACATTTCTCCCAGTTTAGAACCAGGTTAGTCTCTTGGCACCTCTTTAGAACAAGTGCTAGATGGTCAAGACAGGAGCTGAATGAGTCTCCAAATACTGAAAAGTCATCCATGAAGACTTCCAGAAATTTTTCTACCATATCAGAGAAAATGGAGAGCATGCACCTTTGAAAGATTGCAGGTGCATTGCACAGACCAAATGGCATTCTTCTGTATGCAAATACTCCAGATGGACATGTGAATGCTATTTTCTCTTGATCCTGGGGATCTATTGCAATTTGATTATAACCTGAATATCCATCCAGGAAGCAGTAGTATTCATGACCTGCTAGCCTTTCTAGCATCTGGTCTATGAATGGTAAAGGAAAATGATCCTTTCTAGTAGTTGTATTGAGCCTTCTATAATCAATACACATACGCCACCCTGTAACTGTTCTTGTAGGAACCAGTTCATTTTTTTCATTTTGAACCACTATCATGCCACCTTTCTTAGGGACGACTTGGACAGGGCTTATCCAGGGGCTATCAGAAATAGGATAAATAATCCCAGCCTCTAGTAATTTAGTGACCTCCTTCTGCACCACTTCCTTCATGGCTGGATTCAGCCGCCTTTGTGGTTGAACCACTGGCTTAGCGTCACCCTCCAATAGGATCTTGTGCATGCATCTGGCTGGGCTAATGCCCTTAAGATCACTGATGGACCACCCAAGAGCTGTCTTGTGTGTCCTTAGCACTTGAATTAGTGCTTCCTCTTCCTGTGGCTCTAAGGTAGAGCTTATGATCACAGGGAAGGTATCACCTTCTCCCAGAAATGCATATTTCAAGGATGGTGGTAATGGTTTGAGCTCAGGTTTGGGAGGTTTCTCCTCTTCCTGAGGGATTTTCAGAGGTTCTATTATTCTCTCTAGTTCCTCCAGATCAGGCTGAACATCTTTAAAGATATCCTCTAACTCTGATTCGAGACTCTCAGCCATATTGACCTCTCTTAGCAGAGAGTCAATAATATCAATGCTCATGCAATCATTTTGGGTATCTGGATGCTGCATAGCTTTGATAACTTTCAACTTAAACTCGTCCTCATTGACTCTCAGGGTCACTTCCCTTTTTTGGACGTCAATGAGGGTTCGGTCAGTTGCTAGGAAAGGTCTTCCTAGAATGAGAGTTGCACTCTTGTGCTCCTCCATTTCCAGCACCACAAAGTCAGTGGGAAAGGCAAATGGCCCAACCTTGACAATCATGTCTTCAATCACGCCTGATGGGTGTAATCAGCAAGTTGGAGACATATCCGGGTTGGTTTGGCTTCATCAGTCAACCCAAGTTTTTTGATAGTAGATGCAGGTATTAGGTTGATACTTGCCCCAAGATCACATAGAGCTTGCTTGGTACAAGTACCTTCTAATGTGCATGGTATCATAAAGCTTCCGGGATCTTTAAGCTTCTCAGGTAAGCTTTTTAGAATGACTGCACTGCATTCTTCAGTGAGGTAAACTTTTTCAGTTTTCCTCCAATCCTTCTTATGACTTAAGATCTCTTTCATGAATTTAGCATAAGAAGGTATTTGCTCAAGTGCCTCTGCAAATGGAATCTTTATTTCAAGAGTCCTGAGATAGTCTGCAAAGCGGGCAAATTGCTTATCCTGTTCTGCTTGGTGGACTTTCTGAGGATAAGGCATTTTGGCTTTGTATTCCTCAACCTTAGTTGCTGTAGGTTTATTGCCTACAGATGTGGGTTGAGAAGCCTTTTTAGAGGGGTTACTATCAGCACTAGTATGTGTCTGATCTCCCACTGGCGTTTGAATGCCAGGGGTGGAAGTTGGAGTGGCGTTAGACGCCAACTCCTTACCTGTTTTTGGCATCTGAACGCCAGAACTGTGCTTCCTTTGGGCGTTCAACGCCAATTCCTTGCTTGTTTCTGGCGTTGAACGCCAGGACTGAGCATGGTTTGGGCGTTCAACGCCAGCCTTCCACCCATTTTCTGGCGTTTGAGCGCCAGAATTATTCCTCTCTGGGCTCTTACTGTCCTCAGATGGATTTTGGGTAGTTTGATCATTTCTTGGCTTCCTGCTACCTTGAAGTGAGGTATTTAATGTTTTCCCACTTCTTAATTGAACTGCTTGGCACTCTTCTGTTATTTATTTTGATAACTGCTGTTCTGTTTGCTTTAACTGTACTTCCATATTCATATTACCCATTCTTGTTTCTTGTAGTATCTCCTTGAATTCGGCTAGCTGTTTTGTTAGAAAATCCAGTTGCTGATTGAATTCAGTAACTTGTTCTGCAGGACTGAGTTCAGCAGTTACTGTTTTAGTCTCTTCTTTCAAGGAAGGTTCACTGCTCAGGTACAGATGCTGATTTCTGGCAACTGTATCAATGAGCTCTTGAGCTTCTTCTATTGTCTTTCTCATGTGTATAGATCCACCAGCTGAGTGGTCTAGAGAAATCTAAGCTCTCTCTATAAGCCCGTAATAGAAGATGTTTAACTGCACCCACTCTGAAAACATTTCAGAGGGGCATTTTCTTAGCATCTCTCTGTATCTCTCCCAGGCATCATAAAGGGATTCATTATCTCCTTGTTTAAAGCCTTGGATGCTCAGCCTTAGCTGTGTCATCCGTTTTGGAGGAAAATAGTGATTCAGGAATTTTTCTGACAGCTGTTTCCATGTCTTTATGATGTCCTTAGGTTGGTTATTTAACCACCTCTTAGCTTGGTCTTTTACAGCAAATGGAAACAGTAACACTCTATAGACATCCTGATCTACTTCTTTATCATGTACTGTGTCAGCAATTTGTAAAAACTGTGCCAGAAACTCTATAGGTTCTTCCTGTGGAAGACTGGAATACTGGCAACTTTGCTGCACCATGATAATGAGCTGAGGATTCAACTCAAAATTATTGACTCCGATGGAGGGTATACAGATACTACTCCCATATGAAGCAGTAGTGGGGTTAGCATATGACCCCAGAGTCCTTCTGGACTGTTCATTTCCACTTAAGTTCATGATGGAAAAAGGAAGATGATGAGGATTTATTTTAAAAAATAATTTCTGATATAACAAAATAAATTAAAATAAAGACTAAAATAATAAATAAAAAGAAATAAAAATAAATAAAAATAAAAAATTTGAAAGTTTTTTTTGAAAAATTTCGAAAAGTGAGGAGTGAGAAAGTGATTAGGATATTTTTGAAATTGAAATCTAAATTTTTTTTTAAAAAAATTCGAAAATATGGCTTAAAATTAGTTAAAAATATATTTTTTTGAATTTTGAATTTTATGATGAAAGAGAAAAACACACAAAAGACACAAGACTTAAAATTTTTTAGATCTAATGCTCCTTTTTTTCGAAAATTTTGGAGGGAAAACACCAAGGAACACCAAACTTAAAAATTTTAAGATCAAAACACAAGGAAGACTCAAGAACACCTTGAAGATTCACAAGAACACCAAGAACAAAAGAAAGAACACCAAACTTAAATTTTTTAGAAAATCACAATAAAATTTTCGAAAATTAAAGAAAGATTAACAAGAAAACACCAAACTTAAAGTTTGGCACAAGATTTAATCAAAGAAAAATTATTTTTGAAAAAAGTGTTAAAAGGAAGATACCCAATTGCCAAGAACATAAGCCAACGTTCTAACCAACTGAGCTATAAATGTAACGTGTTTTAATATTGTATATAAAAAATATATTTTTTGAAAACTAATATTTTGAAAAAGCACAAGGAAACATGAAAATACACAAAATAGGAAAAATCAAAGATCAAACAAGAAAATTTGACAAGAACAATTTGAAGATCAAGGAAAAATAAAGAACATAAATTCGAAAATTTAAAGAAAAATATGAAATATGCAATTGACACCAAACTTAAAGTATAAAACTAAACTCACATAAAAATTAAAAATTAATAAGGAAAAATAATATTTTTGAAAAAAAATTTTGAAAAGAAAATAAAGGACTCATATTTAATGACTCTATAGCAACAAAAATAAATTATTCCTAATCTAAGCAACAAAATAAACCTTTAGTTGTTCAAACTCGAACAATCTCCGGCAACGGCGCCAAAAACTTGGTAGGCGAAATTGTGATCTCACTTTTCACAATTCGTACCACTAACCAGCAAGTGCACTGGGTCGTCCAAGTAATACCTTACGTGAGTAAGGGTCGAATCCCACGGAGATTGTTAGCTTGAAGCAAGCTATGGTTATCTTATTATTCTTAGTCAGGATACCAATAGGGTTCTTTAGTCTCAATTGTAAAATAAAGTGAAAGGGCATAAAATAATTAATTGTTACTTCATAATGGAGAATATATTGGAGTTTTGGAAATGCTTTGTCCTCTTTATTTCAGCTTTTCTCTTGTACTCCTCTTCACACACGCAAGACTCCTTCCATGGCAAGCTGTATGTAGGGTGTCACCGTTGTCAATGGCTACTTCCCATCCTCTCAGTGAAAATGGTCCAAATGCTCTGTCACAGCACGGCTAATCATCTGTTGGTTCTCGATCATGTCGGAATAGAATCCATTGATTCTTTTGCGTCTGTCACTACGCCCAACAATCACGAGTTTGAAGTTCGTCACAGCCATTCAATCCTTGAATCCTACTCGGAATACCACAGAGAAGGTTTAGACTTTTCGGATTCTCATGAATGCCGCCATCAATTCTAGCTTATACCACGAAGATTCTGATTAAGGATTCTAAGAGATACTCATTCAATCTAATGTAGAACGGATGTGGTTGTCAGGCACACGTTCATGGATTGAGGAAGGTGATGAGTGTCACGGATCATCACCTTCTTCATGGTGAAGCGCAAATGAACATCTTAGATAGGAACAAGTGTGTTTGAATGGAAAACAGAGATAATTGCATTAATTCATCGAGACGCTGCAGAGCTCCTCACCCCCAACAATGGAGTTTAGAGACTCATGCCGTCAAAGAGTATAAAATTCAGATCTAAAAATGTCATGAGATACAAAAATAAGTCTCTAAAAGTTGTTTAAATACTAAACTAATAACCTAGGTTTACAGAAAATGAGTAAACTAAGATGGATAGTGCAGAAATCTACTTATGGGGCCAACTTGGTGTGTGCTGGGGCTGAGACTTAAGCTTCTCACATGCCTGGGTTGTTTCTGGAGTTGAACGCCAGGTTGTAACCTGTTTCTGGCGCTGAACTCCAACTTGCAACCTGTTTCTAGCGTTGAACTCCAGACTGCAACATGGAACTGACGTTGAACGCCAGTTTACGTCATCTATCTTCGAACAAAGTATAGACTATTATATATTGCTGGAAAGCCCTGGATTTCTACTTTCCAACCCAATTGAGAGCGCGCCAATTGGACTCTTGTAGCTCCAAAAAATTCATTCCAAGTGCAGGGAGGTCAGAATCCAACAGCATCAGCAGTCCTTTTTCAGCCTAAATCAGATTTTTGCTCAGCTCCCTCAATTTCAGCCAGAAAATACCTGAAATTACAGAAAAATACACATACTCATAGTAAAGTTTAGAAATATGAATTTTTCCTAAAAACTAATAAAATTATACTAAAAACTAACTAGAATATACTAAAATCTACATGAAATTACCCCCAAAAAGCGTATAAAATATCCGCTCATCAATCGACTAGAAGATTGACAAAACAAGACCTTTGTATTTGGAGTTTCTTGGCATTAAGCACAAAATAATTCACAGAAAGAGAAATAAGAAATTCACAGTGTTGTCGTTGTCACCGGAATTCTTGGTTGCCGCCGTCGTTCCTGGTGAGTTAATCGTGCCTAGCTAACATAATCACCACCTCTGAACCTTATTTACTCTATAACAACCCTCTGTTTGCCTGATATTCCTTGCTCTGTTGTGTTTGTTGGAATTATGACAGTTGAAGCTTGTCACCGGAGAAGACAAGCTGCCGCGCCATCCTTTCCGTTCCGACACCGAACCTCCTGTTCGTAATGCTTCCATTCATGCTCTGTTAACATCCTATTTCTCTGCTATGTTTTTATCTTAATTTCAATAGTTGATATCTCCATTTTAGTATCATTGTATTCTGCTGGAATCGTCGAAATTGTGGTTGCTGTGAGTGGGATTAAAATTGGTGATGCTGCTGCCGTCGTGGTCATGTTGGAGTTGTCGCCGTTGTTGTGGATTCAAAGTAATCGGATTTATCGTGGTTAATTCCTGCGGTTTCAGCTAATCGAGGTAGGGGGTTTAACTTAAACGAGTTTAATTTAAGAATGTCTATAAAGTTTATTGGATAACTGCAAATAGGTATAATAGTCGTGAGTGATTGATTGATTATATGAATGTTGAATTGTGGCTAAGATTGTGATTGAAATGGTTGAGATTGTGATTTGGATTGTTGATTTGAGATTGTGATTTGGATTGTTGATTAGTGATATTGATTGATTATGTGGATTGGGAATTGTTTGATGACCAATTGTTGAGAATTTCTGAATTTTGATGATTATATTGGATTGTTATCATTGAGCTGGTTATTGATGTATTGTGATGGTGATGAATTTGGTTGGTAGTTGATTTGGACTTGATTTTGAGAAGTATTAAAGGGGTTGAATTTTGAAATACTAAACTACTTGTTGACAATCTGAAGTTTTGGAATGAAACGGCAACTTTGAAAGTGAACCGACATCTTAATAGTGATTAGAATGATATGAGACTAAAAGCTAAGTGAACTACAATAGGTACAGTTATTAATATTCAATTTTTAAGGTTTCGTATTAACTAGAGAATTAGTTATGATTTTTCAAAGTTGTATTGTAAAATCAGATTTTCTGCATTACTTTTAAACGAAGTCAGAAACTTTGAAAAGCTATAACTAATTCTGTGATGATCAGAATTATACGAGACCAAATCTGGATTAAACTTGGGAATGTATAGAGCTGGACTGGAAAATTTGAGATGTTTTCCTTAAAAATACAATTTATGGCGAATTTTTAAAATTAGGTCAATAAATCTGTCCTGCAGCAGAAAAATTCAACAGGACAGTAACTTTTTTGTCTTGCTGTGATTCCTATGAACTGAGTTTTGGGGGCAAAACTAATTTTGTTTTAAACTTTGATTAACTTGGTTCATTGTCCTAAAACTTCAGAATTTTAGGAGTTAAGTATTGGGAGTTGTGAATTTTTGAATGTTAATGGTTAAAGTTGGAGTGAATCAGTTTTCAGCAAGTTATGCAACAACTTCCAATGCTTGTAACTCTTAGAATTGAATAGCAGTCGGGTTGCAACCAAGACACACTTGTTTCTAGATAAGTTAGGAGTCTATAACCAAACTTTAGCCTATTTGAAGTTTTGTAGTAAAAGTTATACAAGTTGAAAGATACCAAGCTTGTTGGTTTTTAAAACAGATTTTGACTTATTTTTACCTAACTTTTAAATTATGTAACTTCTTTGTAAGTTCTTCTGAACGTTGACATGTGCATAGTAAATTACTGAGCATTTTGAAAACATTTTGATTATATATATTTGATTAAGAGGTAATAAATAATCATGCATATTTGTTGATGATTATGAAATGTGGCTTACAACCTTTGGAGGATGTATGCAAATGAAAAATGAAACTGTCAGTTGGGTTCATATTATCTGATTGTTAGTAGGTTATATTGTAAAATAAAAAATGCTGCTTGCTCTTCTAGATTTAGAAAGCTTGTTAGATTAGCCTTTGTATCTAAAATAAGAACAGTTAAAACCTTTATGGTTACTTATTTTTTCATGTCGATATCCAGGTACTAGTGAGATATCATATGTTCAATTTCATCTACGGTCTTTGTTTTGTTCCCAAATTCACAATCCTAGTAACTTGCACTTTGAAATTACTATATTGTGTATTGGCGAAGAAATAAGTAATGAATTGACTGTTTTTTATGGAACCGTAGATGGTG
The DNA here is from genome assembly GCF_003086295.3 of Arachis hypogaea. Classification (NCBI taxonomy): domain Eukaryota; kingdom Viridiplantae; phylum Streptophyta; class Magnoliopsida; order Fabales; family Fabaceae; genus Arachis; species Arachis hypogaea. Next base: position 9,730,567 of record NC_092041.1, on the reverse strand, counting down.
AAAATATCTAAGTTTTAAGGGAGGTTTTGCCAAAAATTTTATAAAAATTTTGGATAAAAGTTAATGGAAAAAAAATTGTAATTGGTGTTATATCTTGTTTCTAATTTTTTGTTTCGGTTTTTCTCATTTACAGAAGTGCAAAAATGGTGACAACTTGATACCTAAAGGACTCAAGAATATTTTGATTCATAGAGATACTAATCTATGTTACACTTTTAACTTTTGGTTGAACTAGTGTAAGAAATATAACTTATAGATCTAATCAATGTAGACACTAATGTTATTTTGTTTTAAAATAATTTTAGTTAAATGAAGCATGTTTGAATTATCTATGTTTTTTACATATTATATAAATGTCGATTTGTCTAGTAAAATAGTTAATATATCAGTTAATTAAAAAAATAATTTAGTAAATTATGCATGCAATTTGTTTTAAAAAAATAAAAAATTATTAGAAAATAAATATTGTGCTTTTGTAACTAGAGAAAAAAATATTACAAAATCAAGTTATATTTTGTAACAAAATTTTATGATAGAAAAAATATTTTGTTACCAAAAATATTTTGAACATCAAAATTTGTTATCACTTTTGTAATGAATTTCGGTTTTTGTATCAAAAAAATTTGTTACAAAATATTACTTTGAATTGTAACAGTTTCATTTTTTGTTACAAAAACTTTTTGTAACGGGACATACTACAACAACTATTTTTTTTGTTACAAATTCTTTTTGTTTTAAAATTCTAGTTTTTTATAACAATTTTTTTTGTTACAAATATTACTTTTTCTTGTAGTGTACTCTATGAAAAAACAAAAAAATGACTTACCTCACTCAGGTGAAAAGAAGCATTGGAAGAAAAATTTGATATTTTCACCATCACTCACGTAGCAATGATTGTTGGGAGCAATGTTCTAAAAACCAGTTCGAACCGGTCGAACCATGAACCGGATGCAAAGACGGTTCGGACAATCAGCAAAACCGCGAAAAATGAAAACTGGAGTTGAACCGGTGAACCGGCCAGTAACCGATCGGTTGAACCGAACCATGACCTGATCGGTTTTTGGGTTGGGTAGCAAAATGCTGCCATTTATGCCGCTGAAGCCCTAAATCAATGATGTGAATCCCTAATTGGCTTTAGCACTCAGCAATTCAGCCCTTCACAATTCTCATCGAGCAAGGTTCGGCGTCGCCCAGTTACCTCCGTCGAGCAGTCACCTCCGTCGTGCAATCACCTCCTTCGACTAGTGACCTCTGTCGCGCAGCAGCCGTCGTTCGTCGGAACAGCCACCTCCATCACGTAGCAGCCATCGTCCCTTGAAGGTGCTCCACCACTGCTTGAAGCCGTCGCCCAGCCAGTCACCTCCATCATCCAGCGTCGTTGTCTCCCAAGTCCCACTCTCCTTATTGCATGTTCTGTACTTGAAGCCTTGAAGGTGCCTTCGAGCTTTCAAGAGTTCCAGGTAATATTTTTTTAGTTATGAACTTATGATTGTTTGATTGAATCATTGAATAACTGTTGCATGATGAACTCTGATACTGTGAACTCTGATAGTATGATACTATGAACTAAACTTTGTTCGTTGAGTAGCTCTGGAACTCTGATACTGTGAACTGAACTATATTCGTTGAGTAACTCTGATATTTTATATTTGTGACATGATGAACTGCTAAACTGTGACTGTGAACTCTTTGATTGAGTAGCTTTTGATTTTACTTCGTTTACTATCAACCTCAAGTTATGGTTTTGGATTGAAAATTAGGATAACGTTGTTTTCATGCTAGCATTCATAAACACTTTTGGCATATTGGTAAGTGAAGTTGAACACTTTGTTGAAGGAATATATGACTTGATGCCTGTGAAATTGCGAAGGGTGATGTTTCAGAGTCTCTGGTGGAGTTTGACAGGGCAATTGAGTTGGACCTTCATCAAAAGGCGTGTATGTTTATAAGCATTTTGAAAAAAAAAGCATTATATCAGCACTTTGGATTGGAATGATTGTAAATTGAATTCAAGTTACATGAAATTTGGTTGTGCTCATTGTGTTTGTTACCAGATCTTTGGCAAAGGGGCCTTTCCCTTTACTACCTTGATAGGTACTCACTCTACACTCTTCTGTTATTTATTTGTTGATTACTATTCACATAGAATTGCATATTTATAATGTATTGCTTATGAATCTGTAAAAAGGGGGACTGAATTGGATTTCCATTTTGTCGTAGATTTGAAGAAGGAGCTGAGCAGTTTTCGGCTAGATGTTGCACAAAATCCGAATGATACTGAAGAGTCCATATGGTGCTTTCTCTGTGAAGCTCAACTGTATGGAGTGGATGAAGCACGGAAGCGACATCTTGAGGTGAGTCATTAATTATGTTACTGGAATTTAACAAGAAAAACGAATATGTGAATCTTCACAAATCTGCAGCAAGTTATGGAGGATTTTGATTATTGATGACAAACTTGGATCATTTTGATGTTGCTATGTTATGTTTGATTGGTTGTTTTGTTTTTTGACTTTTGAATTTGTATTTGAATGAAATTATAACATTCTGGTTTATGTAGTACTTTTAATTTGAATGATATTTTAAAGTTTACATTAGATTATAATTATATTTTTATGTGTTTATTTATATTTTATTTATTATTTTATCATAAAACAGTTTTTTCGGTTCAACCACGATCGAACCGATTGAATCTATAAACTAATGAATCAATAGTTAAAACGGTTCGATAATCGGTTCGGTTTTCAAAACCTTGGTTGGGAGAAGATACCCACCCGGTGATTGAAAAAAAGTGAAGATGCTTTCAAGAGTGAAGTTTGCTGATTTTTATAACTACCATGCTAGTGGTATTTGAAATCATTTACCGGAAGAATAAAATTGTATTTATTGTAAATGTTTAGTGTGTATCGGGTCTATCTCAACTAATTTAATTCAATCTTAACTAACTGGATAAACCAGGTTAATTTAAAGGTAGAAATTCACGTGAAGTCGACTTCACGTGAAGTTGATACATAAAAGTCGTTAGATGAAAATCATCTGACGACTCTCAGATATCAACTTTACGTGAAGTTAACTTCACCTGAATTTTTACCTAATTTAAAATAAAAGTAGTGGATATAATTTTATAAATTTTATATAATAAATTTTAAAAATTAAATTTAATAAAAATTATATTACATTTATTTCAAAACAAATTATTTTAATTTAAATTAAAATAATAATATATAATATAAAAATTAATGTATAAAATTATAATATTTTATATTAATTATAAAATACGTTTTGAATTAGAACGAGTTCACTAAAAAAAATCCGAATCAAAAAGTAAATCCAAACCTAATAAAACATACTTGAAAATCATATCAATTCAGATTGAGTCTCTAACACTCTTAATTTGTAATTTCTTTATGAATTTTTGCACATGACCAACAACATACTTTCGGCTTTTCCATTCACCATTTCATCTTATAAAATAATGCATACTTGAGATGGCCAAATTTATGATGCTTTGGTTTGCATATTTATTTTATAATTTTATTTTTAGTGTTATATATTTTTAGAATTTTATGAAAAAGGATAAAAACATAAATATTAAAAAAAAAAAATACAAATCAAACATCTATTTACTTTCTCTTGTTCATTTATTTTTGTCCTTGTCTGAGTTAGGGTTACAAATGTTCAAATGCACTTCCATTGAGTATATAGTAGCCACTTAGCATTAGAATTCCCAAAAAAAAGATCAATTAAAATAATTTCTAAAATAATTAAACACTAATTAAATTTAGTTTGGTAATGACTCATGACAACTTATAGTTACTTTGTTCCACCTTTTTTTTCCCGTCAATTTGAAACGCCGGCAAATTATTTGGTGAAGAAGCAAACTTGGCCTAATAGCAATAAGAGTTCAATTTATTCATTTACATAACAATTAAAATAGTAAGAAATGTGAAAATTAACCATTTTTATTGATATAATAATAGTATAATAAAAGAAAAACTTAGAAATTAAATCCTAGCAATATATATAGCATTGCCATTGCTCATAATTATTTCTTGTTTAATTTGAATTGCTCATACAGCAGAAAGTTGGTAAACCATGTTGTAGTAAAAACGTTCCATAGTAGGGGGAAGAAGCAGAACTGCATAAGAGAAAGAAGGATTGGTAATTAGTAGAGTGGGGAATCTTTACAATAGTATGTGCAGAGGCAAGTGGCACCCTTGCAATATCCACCGCCATATTGTTCTTTAGAGCACTCCTCATAACATCTCTGTGACTCACATTTGTTTAAACGAATCATCTTGTGGCACCAGTGTTCTGGGATCCTTGCCCCATTGGCTCAAGCTCCTCCTTTTACTACATAATCACATGCTAATCCTGCCCAAAACAAAAAATGCACCAATCCTCATCAATGAACTTTAGCTAATTGGTTCTGTTACGTATAATATTATTTAGGTAGTTACTATGTCTTCGTGAGAAGATGACGGTTAAGATAATAACGCGTATTATGTTAAGCAAATTAGTCAAACATTTTAAATTATTTATTGGGATTCAGATATTATCTTTAGATGAATCATTTGAATAGTCATCTTTATCTTAGTATTAAGAATGATTAGCTACTCCGTAAAAGTGTTGTTTATCATAAGGTCTAAATCTCTGGAGACCTTTAAAACAAAAACAAATCACGCCTTGGGTAGTAAACATAAATTGATACAATTCAGTAAGAGTGAGAAACAACAGAAATTAGTAGATAATAGTGCATGCATATAGTGAAAGAAATAAGCTAAAGGATTATAGAAGATGATTAATACCTGAGAAGATAAGTATGAGGAGGAGATGGGGGAGTATGTAAGGTGATTTCATCTTGTAACACCCACAACTAAGTACTCCAATTATCTCAAAGGAATGGGTAATATAGACAGTAATTGGTGCAGTTTTTAGTTCAATCAACAAAATCCAAAAAGCATAGACTAGTTATTTGAGAATTGACAGTTGTCTAGAATTGAAATAGAGTCACATGAACAAAGTAGAACATTACCATGATAGATACCTCATGTTTGGCCAAATCTGAGTAAAACAGAACAACTTTATCACTTTAAAAAGAGTATGAACAAATCAAAGTATCTAATAACTCCAATATTGCTTTCTATACCAGTTGTGACAAGTTGTTTATCTTTGAGCACTGAATCTTTCCTTTTAAATTACTCAATTACTGTTTATATGATATTCGAAGGTGATATTGATTCATCCGAAACCTTTGTTAGGTTCATAAGTTGTGTGTCTTAATGGAGATAAAAAGTTCTGATAATACTAATAGTGGTAAATTTGTTACCTATGGAAAAAGGAGTTTCCATGACATGTGAAAGCATTACAAATTGAAGCTTTTACAAGGTAGAATTTCGTATCAAATACATTCAATACAATAGTGGCCCTTAATTCATCAAGATTATTAATTTGGCTTTGTTTAGGGCTAAAAAATTTGGATATGGAAATAGGATGAATGTTATACCTTAACCTGATAATTTTTGGTATTTTTTAAACTATGGAAGGTACTAAAAAATTGTGTTTAAAAAATTTTTAAAATTTAGGGTATACAAATCGTTACCCACCGATTTGTGTTTAAAAAATTAAAAAAATTTGGAGTACATAAATCGGACGGCCCAATTTGTGTACTCCAAATTTTTTTAATTTTTTAAACACAAATCAGATGGTCCAAGTAGAAATCGGACGGTTCGAGTAAAAATCAGACGATATCTTGCCTCTTCATAAACCTCTAAGAGGATCAAAAAGAATAAGTTATGCAAAGAGAAAGCTAAGTACATATATATGCATCTCTGTATAACAAAATAACCTAGTAACCAATTCGCTAGCTTCATGAGTTCAGACGCCTAACGAGACACCTCTCGACCTGCATCTGAAAAACAACAACATAGTATAGGATGAGAACTAGAGGTTCTCAATATAGTAAAGGTGCCACACACATAATATATAAGGTCCTAGGAATGCTAGAGGCAATTCTAGAACACCGACACTCAAATTATAGAGCTTAAAGTATTATACAGAAGCCATAAAAGGTGGTTTTCCAAGAGTATCTAAGCCTAACTTAACTTAACCTTAAAATATAAGTCCCATTCTGCCATTCTTCCATACATCCATCTCCGTCAGCATTTCACAGACAAATAAACAGATAAAGGCAAGCAGAAGAATGTTACAAATACTGCAGGTAACAAATATACATTTAACATGGCAAGTACACTTAGGCACACCCAGTTAATGCACAAACAAGTAATTCAAGTAGTATGCATATGATGCATGCCTATCCTATGGCTGATGAGGCTCATCTGTCGGATATCCAGCCAACCCGACAAGTCCGAAAACTTTAGACCGTCCCTCGACGTGCATCCCCAAGAGTCTATGCATAGCTTTTTCTCAAATAATCGATATTGCTCAATAGAGGTAAACATTCCCAGGAATTTATAAGTGTCCGGTCACCCTTACGTCGTAGGGTCAACAGAGTATCGAGTTTTCAACCTGGTACATATGGTGGCAAGCCACAGTACTTTATCCAAAGAATCTCGTATCTAAGATCATTTAATCATTCAAGTCAGGTGTCATACATGATTATTCATTTGATTATCAAGTCAAGTATCATACATAATCATTCGTAACATTTCATAGTCAATTCATCACTTTTCAGTTTTACTTCATCTCCAAGTTATCCCCATTTCCTAACTTCATCTGAATATCAGGTTTAATACTATTATTAATGAGTAACGGAATGAAAATAGAGGTTTAAAGGTTTGAAATAAAGTTTAAAACTCCAAAAATCATGTTTACTAGAACACGGGCCACGCGTACGCATGACTCACGCATACGCGTGACTTACGCGTACACGTGGGAGTGTAAAGGTGCAACTCGCGCGCGTCCCCTTGTCATGCGTACGCGTAGGTGAAAACTTCATGTCACACGTGCGCGTGGGTCACGCATACGCGTGGACATGCTTGTTAGCTCCTTACGCGTACACATAGGACCAGTCGTGTACACATTGCCAATACCCACGCGTGGGCAACGCGTGGGCAACGCGTACGCGTGGGCCACGCTTACGCGTGGACGCACGTTCTTTTAAAAAAATACAGAATCAGTAGCAAAAGCTGTAGAATTGTAGTAAAAAACAGTTTTTAGGTATAACTTTCCAACAACCATAACTTTTTTAATTTAAAATATTTTTCTCCCGTTCTTCAAATGGCATGAACTTCACGAACCCAATTTTTACTTTAAAACAAGTTGGGAGAAAATTGAGGGTCTGAAAGCCAAGTTATACCTCACCGAAATTCGACCAAAAACCAACTTTTGTAAACCCACAAAACCTCTTTCCCATTCAACACAATTTCCATGTTACTAATACAATAACCTGCACATGCTAACTCCAAAAGTCCTTCTTCCTCAACACAACATCCACCATGAGAATCACACTTCGTACCAACATTAATTACACATACACATGCCTAATCCACCAACCACAGATACATGTACACATGCCAAATCCCACAACCAAACCATAGCTTATAAATCACATACTTGTATCCTCAAATCAATGATTAACAATTTACCAATCCTTCAACTATTCAGCACCATATCAATTCACATTTAAAAATAAGATACTAATCCACAATGTACACATACGTTCCAACTTATCATATGGTCATCTAGTCTAAGTTTTAACAGAATATTATATATTAAATAAAAAAAATTTAAACCATATCTTAACCGATTCCCACGTAACAATCAAGGCAATTTAATTAAAACCAATCACAGCCCTAAAACCTCAACTACACAGCTTCCTCTAAGTTTCGGTATTCACAATTTCAAGCTCAAATTACTTATTGACAACCTAATATACATTCATAACACATATATACCCAAACTTCACATAAGCAAGAGTGAACGTTTTTCTCAAACTAATTTGATTCTAAAACATCAAAAATCTAATAAATTCAACATCTTTTCTAATTTTCCAAAAATTGGGAGAAAAGAGTGGCTGAGAATAATTAATGGCTTACCTATGAAATTGTTCCAGTAGAAACGTAGAGCTCAACGCGGTAGACGTGTGACCGCAAACGGTGTGGCGATCAGAGTTCGGACGGAGGAATTACGGCAAATTAAATTTACCGTAAAGGTTCGGGGAGGTTTCTCTTCTTTTCTTTCCTGGAAGGCTTTCAGCTTCGTTATGAAAGTAGAGAGAAAGAAGAGTCCGTGGTTCATTTAATTGCTGGGCCAGTTGGGCCCACGGTCTTGGTTTGGGCCTGGTTCAAAAGGTCCGATCCGTTCAGTCCAATCTTGGATTGTTTTCTTTGAAATTAGTGTTAAAATTCTTGTTTCGATGAGCTCTATCTTAATTTGATATAATTAATATTCGCATTTCTAATTTTCTTTTAAAAACTAATTTATTGACTAATTATTTCCTAATTTAACGGGGTTTACACATGCAAAATCAGAACACTAACAAAAATAATATAAAAAATATTTATCATATAAATAAAATAAATACAATAAAAAATAAAAATATGAAAGAGAGTACTCTAAATTTTAGTTTCAAACAAAAAAAATATTCTATAATTTTTCTAACACTGTCAGTTCTTTAATTTAGTAATATTTTAAATTATAAATTTTTAATATTTATGGCTATATTATTACTTATAATTAATTTTTTTATTTATTTTGTCTTTTTTATTGAGTACATCAAAGAAATAAAAAAAATCATACAAATAAGAAATAATAAAAATTCCATAAAACTAACAACATATATCATATGAAAAAAATTCAATAAAAAATAAATAAAATTCAAATGAATAAAATCAAATAAAAAAATAAAAAAATTTCATACATAACATAAATACAATGTAGTAAAGGATAAAGAAAGAATTTATATGAACAAAAAATAATAAAAATATTATAAAAATTAATAAAATACTTGAAAAATTAGAACATTATAAAAAATAAAAAAGTCAACAATATTTGTCATATGAATAAAAGAAATATAATAAAATAAATAAAAAATCATATGAACAAAACCAAACAAAAATAAAAAAAAATTCATACAAAGCATACATATAAAAAATAGTATAGTAAATGATACAAAAACTCATATAAAAATAATATGAGAAATCAGAATACTACACAAATAATATAAAAATATTTATCATATAAATAAAAAATACAATAAAAACATAAAAATTAAAATATAAAAATGAGTACTAAAAATAATAAAAAATTAAAATATTCAATTTGTTAGTGATTGAAACAAATCCGAATGATTTTGATAAAAAAATTGGAACAAAGAACTATGAAGAAGTAGGAAAAACTACAAAGAACTACTGTGAAGGTAATAGTTACCGGTATGCTTTTTATAGAAGAAAATAAAAGGTAGGATTGGTAAAAAAAAAATAAAATTTTCACCTAATTTTCCAAGAGTAATTAGCAACCATGAACATGAAACACAGAAACTACACATTTTAGCTTCTCTTAAACAAACATAAAAGTAAAACTTTCAAAAGGTTCAAACGCGCTTCTCTCTTCCCCAAGGCATTTACCAAATACACCTAAGTGTATCTACAGTATGAGGCGCTAACAAAATATACCCATGCATGACAGGATCATCCCTTATTTTGAGAGGGTTGGGTTGTATCACTTAGTCGAATTCTCTATCCTCATTATATCGTAAGAAAACCGCTACTACCTACAGCGGTTTACACGCACGTCCCCAAACACATAAACCGCTATTGTTAGTAGCGGTTTATGCACATTCTCCGTTAATAGAAACCGCTGTGTTGCACCCTAACCACGTAATCCGCAGCTACCTATAGCGGATTATGTTTTTCTATAAATCGGTGATATCAGTGACGGTTTCTATAGAAATATGAAAAAATGCATTTACGTCTTCGTATTTCAAGAGTTGTATTTGCATAAAATTAGAATCCAAACATTTTATTTACGTAAATTGCCCTTGAAACGCCGGCAAATTATTTGGTGTGGAAGCAAATTTGGCCTAATAGCAATACGAATTCAATTTATTCATTTAGGTAGTGTTTGGTGGAGAGACGGAGACGGAAAAAACAGAAATTGAAACAAATCTCAATATTCTGTTTGGTGTAAAGTAGCAGTAAGAAATTGAAATAAAAAGGAAACTCTAATTTAATTTGCACAAAAGGTAAAATTGGAATTAATTAATTGAAATGAGGATATTTTAGGTATAAAATGTTATTTAAATTTCAATCTTCATCTTTAAAAATTTTAGTCTCCTGTGTCCCTACTTTTTGAAGGTATTGAAATACTGAAATTTTGGGACAGAAACAGAAATTTTAGTACTAGTCTATGAACCAACAAATATGATACCGAATCTCAGTCTCTCAATCTCTGTCTCAATACCTCAAAACAAATACTATCTTACATAACAATGAAAATAGTAAAAAATGTGAAAATTAACCATTTTGATTAATATAATAATAGTATAATAAAAAAACTTAGAAATTAAATCCTAGCAACATATATAGCAGAAAGTTGGTAAACCATGTAGTATTAAAAAGTTACATAGTAGGGGGAAGAAGCATAACTGCATAAGAGAAAGAAGGATTGGTAATTAGTAGAGTGGGGGATCTTTACAATAGTATGTGCAGAAGCAAGTGGCACCCTTGCAATCTCCACCGCCATATTGTTCTTTAGAGCACTCCTCATAACATTTCTGTGACTTACATTTGTTTAAACGAATCATCTTGTGGCACCAGTGTTCTGGGATCCTTGCCCCATTGGCTCTAGCTCCTCCTTTTACTACATAATCACATGCTAATCCTGCCCAAAACAAAAAATGCACCAATCCTCATCAATGAACTTTAGCTAATTAGTTCTGCTACGTATAATATTATCTAGGTAGTTACTATGTCTTCCTGAGAAGATGACGATTAAGATAATAATACGTATTATGTTAAGCAAGTTAGTCAAACATTTTAAATTATTTATTGGGATTCAGATATTATCCTTAGATGAATTATCTGAATAGTCATCTTTATCTTAGTATTAAGAATGGTAACTACTCCATAAAAGTGTTGTTTATCATAAGGTCTAAATCTCCGGGGACCCTTAAAATAAAAACAAATCACACCTTGGATAGTTAACATAAATTGATAAATTCAGTAAGAGTGAGAAACCATGGGAATTAGTAGATAATAGTACATGCATATAGTGAAAGAAATAAGTTAAAGGATTATAGAAGATGATTAGTACCTGAGAAGATAAGCATGAGGAGGAGATGGGGGAGTATGTAAGGTGATTTCATCTTGTAACATCCACAACTAAGTACTCCAATTATCTCAAAGGAATGGGTAATATAGACAGTAATTGGTGCAGTTTTTAGTTCAATCAACAAAATCCAAAAATCATAGACTAGTTATTTGAGAATTGACCGGTGTTGCCTAGAATTGAAATGGAGTCATGAACAAGGTAGAACATTACCATGATAGATACCTCATGTTTGGCCAAATCTGAGTAAAACAGAACAACTTTAATTAAAAAAGAGTATGAACAAATTAAAGTATCTAATAACTCCAATATTGCTTTCTGTGCCACTTGTGACAAGTTTCGTATCTTTGAGCACTGGTTCTTTCCTTTCAAATTACTCAATTACTGTTTATATGATGTTCGAAGGTGATTTTGATTCATCCGAAACCTTTGTTAGGTTCATAAGTTGTGTCCTAATGGAACTAAAAAGTTCTGATAATACTAATAGTGGTAAATTTGTTACCTATGGGAAAAGGAGTTTTCATGACATGTGGAAGCATTACAAATTGAAGCTTTTACAAAGTAGAATTTCGTATCAAATACATTCAATACAATAGTGGCCCTTGATTCATCGAGATTATTAATTTGGTTTTGTTTGGAAGGCCATGCCACCAAGAGTTTCTATAATAATTTATAGAAGTCCTTATTAGGCCCTACAACTTGCATTCTCATTTTTCTTCCACAAAAATAATTACTAAATCATAAGTCCAAATGATGACAACGTTGTTAAATCAGCTTGTTCTTAAAGACAAGCGTAATTCTCCTGTGAATTAGTTATAGTGATGTCACAATGAAAGAGTGATACCTAACTACATGTTTATAGAAAGATATTGGATACTCTATCCACTTGGAATGACCAGAAAACATAGTCCTGATGCATCCAATCCAAAATTATTACATTATGCTTTTATGTCAGGTTTAAAAAATTAAAGCATTACAATTACGAAAACTAGAAATTAGCAACTGTGTTGACTTTGCTAGTAATTGAAAACAGCAATATCATGTTGTAACAGCTTAAAACCAAGATCCGAAGTCCACTTTAGGTTCATATAGAAGATTGCCATGCTTGACGAATTTGGCATAAGAAACTTATAGGTTTTGTTATCAACAATTGTTACGCTCTGTTTATGAATTTATCTCTTCAATTTCATAATAGTAATTGAAGTTATATTGCTTTTGACTATCAAGAACAGGTACTCCACTTGGCGCTCAGCATATGAAATAATTGAAAACAAAAAAGCACATATTAAAGAGAATAAAAGCACATAACCTTGCATTTAGAGTTAAATAAACAAGACAAAACTTGAGTTTGATTGTTCATAAAAATATATGGCTTCCCAATGCAAAAAGGAAAGAGGACTCAATATCCAAACAAAACTAAGTAAATTCCAAAAAAACAAGAAACAACAACCTGATACCCTCCTTTAAGATCATTGACAACATCATATGGAATGGGAGTCACAGTCTCTAATGTGGCACCTTCAACCATGAATCCAGGTTTAGGTCTCTCAGGCTATCTCTTGGTACTGATCTTTTGTCCATTAGCCTTTGCCTCAGCCTTCAGTTTGTCATTGTTGATCTTCCTGAGGCGGAACTCCTCAGTGCACCTTGAAGGCATTACGTGCTCTACACGCACATGAACACAGGCTATTAATAAGCTTTTATAAATGTATAATAGAAACATTCAACAAAAAAAAAAGTTATAGTGGATACTTTTTTTATATTCTCTTTAACAAAAGAGTCCCACAAACTGAAACACTGAATGAAATACAACAATTCGTTTGCTCAAAGTTTGACAAACCACACACCAACTTTTTTTATATTCTCTTTAATCATTGTATTTCCACCAGGCAGGAAACTGAGGAACACAATAATAATTCATAACTCAGAAACCGTAAAAAACAATTTTTTTCTACAGAACACACTACTAGAGCAAATAAGCACGCTAACTCACATTTAGAAGATGCACCAATTAGCAACAATCATCAAAATAAATTGAAAAATCCTAAAAGCATGTATAACCTGATCTGTGTCAACATTGAACTAATCACCAGCAGCAATGAGCTATAGATCAAATGATATAGTCACCCATATTCATCTAGAAGTCGCGAGTTCGAGTATTTCTATCTTTGGAAAAAAACATTATTATTAAAAAATCTTTTTGATATTTTCGTTAAACACCAATAAATCAATCTGTTTGTGCCAACAAATTAAACAACCTTTTTTTCTTTCTACGTCAAGATTATTTAAAAAAAAAAAAGATTTGACTATAAGCGATCTCTTAATAGCACCAGCACCAATACTATTATACTGGTACTCAATTATCAACATACACCTTTGTTAATTCCCTTTAATTATTTTGACTTAGTTTAATGCAATTGTTACAATAATCTGTATCTAGCTATATAGATTATTATGGAATATGTACTTACATATGGAAGGACAGTAGATTGATGCCTAATTCTTGATTTAGTAACGATCCTCTTATTCTTAATTTATTGTCCCTCATTCTTTATTAATTCTATGTTTGAATTTTAATGTGGACGTAACAAACGACATCGCAGTCAATATATAATTTTTCAATCATGTTATAAATATACTAAAAATTAGTTCTTAATTAACCATTTTATATAAAAAAATATATTTTGCATTTCATAAAACAATTTTTTTATATTACTGTAAATAAATTTGACTATTCTAATAATTAATTATTTAATAGAAACAAATATATATATATATATATATATACAAATTAGTTCTTTAATTTATTTTTTAATATTTAAAATTTAAAATTTTATTTTGTCAAAGATGATTAAACCAATAAAATTAAAACAGGGATTACAAAATGAATTGAATTAATTTAAATTACATTTCAAATTATAATAATTTAGAAAAAGGAATTTCCCTAACATTGCAAACACTATTGAGTAGTTAGAGACAATAATTACGCAACTAAATAAGATGTGAGTATTATATGTAAAACTAAAATAATTAAACATAAATTTGCTATTAATAAAAAAAATATCAAAATAAATATTTTTTTTTCTAAAACTAACAAATAGTAGAACCTCAATTTGAATTATGAGTAAATATTCTGCACCCAAACATTATCTCCGATGATAATATTCTTCAATGGAATGAGAGAAGGAACATGGTGAACTATTTGAAAATTGTTATCATACCAAGGAGCCAACAAAATCCTAAACTCTTGATTTTCAGGATCATGGTAGACAATGTAACCATGTAATTGAGATGTAATTATGGAAGAATTAATATTACTGTCGAAACTTGCAGAATACCGAAAAATGGATGTCCAAGATTCTCCATCTCCATATCTTTCCATCCTCCACATTGTGACAAGCAGCTCATTAAAATATATCAAGCAAAGAGAACCCCTGAATTCAAATAAGGTGAGTTTTGTACCTTGATCCCTGGGCGCCATAGAAAAGGATTGGAACCTCTCAGTGTCGAAATTGAAAGCCCATATTGACACATTTCCATCAACATCCTTACCAGTCCAATGAAGTGCCCCATTTAAATAAGTACAATAATTATACAAATTTCTCAAATATTTGGGATAATCTACCTCAATATTTATCCATGTCGATGTTCCAACTGTGTGCATTTCAACAACCATACTATGATCATGTTTAAAAATATGTATTCTCATTACCTTGTATTGGTTTGATTTTGGGTGGAAACCAAAACCCCAACATATTTGCTTGCAAAGTTTCAGGATTGAAGGGTTTTTTGGAAGTCGTATGAACTCACCTGTAATCGGGTTACAAACAAGCGAAATGTTTCTATACTTTGCACCGCTCAAGTAAAAAAGACCATTACAAGAAAGCACGTCAACATAAACTCTTGTACCCTGGATTGATTTAAGATTAGGAAGAGGAATCTCAAATTTAGGTTTTATGCTGCTGTTATTATTGGGATCCAGGACCTCAAACACAAATGGATTATTTCTCCTTTCACGCCATTCAATTCGGTCATATTCAACAAGGTGAAAGATTCTTGAATGGAAGGATCGGATCATGGTAGCAGGAAGTGTATAAGTAAAGAATAACTTGGCAAAGTTTGAATCAGAAATCAATGTGTTCCAATGCTTGCAAACACATCTGCAAATCAGAACAGATTTTATGGGAAGTCTAACAAAAATATCAGTAATTATATGGACTGTAAGACTGGCAAAACAAGACCTTCGTATTTGGGATTTCCTGGCATTAAGCACAATATAATTCAGAAAAAGAGAAATAAGAAATTTACGATATTATTTTGTGTTAATCCATACAAAAATAAAATATAACTTACCTCACCCGGCGTGTAAAGAAACATTGAAAGAAGAATTTGATCATTTTAGTCATTACTCTCACTTAGCAATGATTGTTAGAAGAAAGCAGCCACCCGATAATTGAAACAAGTAAAGTTGATGGTTTTAAGGGTGAAGTTTGCAGATTTTTATAAAACTTTTAATATTTTGAGTATCTATGATTGGTATCAGCTCTAATCCAATATATTATCGTATGAACGTATTGCTTATTTAATAATTAAGAACCCTTAAGTAAGGGGAGAGAATTCAGTTAGAGTTTTTAGCTTTTATTTTAATTTTTGAATGAATAATGGAAATGTATCTTATCATTATCATTGCGCGTTTAATTTGCGTTTTTATTATTTACTTTTAATATTTTTTATTTTTAAGATTTTGTAAAAAGAATAATAAAAATAATAAAATTCTACTTTTTAGTTTTTCTTTTGTTTTTATAAAATTGTAAAACAAAATATTAAATGAAGTGGAAAAATAAAAGCCGAAACCAAACTGAGAATTTAATTTATAGGATATTTGATCTTTGATGTATTGTATCTTCTTTTTTATGGTGACTGTATTGTATCTTCTTTAATTTCTATAAATGATAGTCAATATCATATTTTAAATATAAAAGGAGAGTGAAAAACTCAAGCTTATCTATGAACACATAAAACGTGACAATAAGGAACAATTTTTTTTATATATATAAAATAATACAATAATAGGGTCAGTGACTAATTGTTGATGACACTAATAATCATAAATTAACAAATTGCACCCCCCCTTTCCTTCCAAAAGAATAAAATTGTATTTGTTTTGAATATTTAATGTGTACCGAGTCTATCTTAACAAATTTAACTTAATTTTAAATTTACTTGAAAATTAATTGGATAAATCAGGTTAATTTTTTTTTTTTACCTAAGATAGGAGACTCGAACCCGCAACTTCTTAATTGAGTATGAAGAGATTATGTCATTTGAGCTATTACTCATTGACATAAACCAGGTTAATTTGACATAAAAGTAGTAATATAATTTTATAAATTTTATATAATATATTTTAATTTTATAAATTTTATATAATAATTTTAAAAATTATATTTAATAAATATTATATTACATTTATCTCAAAAAAATTATTTTAAATTAAAATAATAACATATCTTTATTTTTAAATTATAAATTAAATTATTTACTTAGCTGGTTGCTTTTTAAATTTTTAAATATACTTTCTCAGATTGTTAGATATTTAATTTTTAAAATTATTGAATTAATTTAAAAAATTATTTATAAATTATAAATTATTTGCTTAAGTTATTAATTTTTTTAATTTTTAATTATAGTTATATTTTATTTTTATTATTTTTAAATACACTTTTTTTAAGTTGTTAGATATTTAAATTTTAATATTATTGAACTAATTTAAAAAAAATTATTTATAAATTATAAATTATTTGCTTAGATTATTATTTTTTAATTTTTTAATTATAGTTATATTTTAATTTTATAATAACATTACTCTTTTATTTTTAAAAAGGATAATAATAAGTTTTCGTAGCTTAATAACAATAATAATTTTATTTAAAAACTAAATAGAAAGATAATAAATATCCCATGATTTTTATAGTGTTAAGTTAGTTAGTTGTTTGGGTTTATAATTCAAATTTAAATTTAAAGTTACAATTAATCTCTTTGATTTTTGAAAAATCTATAGTGTTAATTTAGTTAGTTGTTAGGTTTATAATTCAAATTTAAATTTAAATTTTATTTTTATAGTAATATAAATAGAAAGTTTTTATGCTGATATGATGCTCATATATTGAATTTGGGGATTATTTGCTTATGTATTATTATTAAAAAAATTTTAAAATTTTATTTATAAATTATAAATTAAATTATTTACTTAAGTTGTTTTTTTTTAAATTTCAAATATACTTTTTTAGGTTATTAGTGATTTAGTTTTAAAAATTATTGAATTAATTTAAAAAAATTATTTATAAATTATAAATTATTTGTTTAAGTTGTTACTTTTTAATTTTTAAATTGTAGTTATATTTTATTTTTGTTATTTTTAAATACATATTTTTAGATTGTTAGATATTTAGATTTTAATATTATTGAAATAATTAAAAAATATTTATAAATTATTAATTATTTACTATTTTTTAATTTTTAAATTGTAGTTATATTTTAATTTTATTATAATAACATTACTCTCTTATTTTTAAAAAAAAAAAGTAATAATAAGCTTCCGTAGCTTAATAACAAATTTACAATAATAATTTTATTTAAAAAAATAAATAGAAATATAATAAATATCCCATGGTTTTTATAGTGTTAAGTTAGTTGGTTGTTAGGGTTTATAATTTAAATTTAAATTAAATTTTTATTTTTGTAGTAATACATATAAAAAATTATTATGCTAATATGATGCTTATAAATTGAATTTGAAATTATTTACTTAGCTGTCGTGATTAAACATTTTTATAATTTTATTTATAAATTACAAATTAAATTATTTATTTAAGTTATTATTTTTTAATTTTTAAAATTTTATTCTATAAATTTGTATTTATATATTTTAGTATTTTTTATTTAAATTGTTATTTTAATTTTATTTCGTTATAAATATTTTTATAATATCATTTTTTTGTTGAACAAAAATAATTCGATCTGCTTTACAGATATATCACACCAAAGATTAAGCGCATTTTTTTCTGAAATAAAAGAAAAAAATTATTATTTTGTTAAACTTCATTCTTCAACTTTAATTTTTTAAATATGTTATTTTTTTAAGAACAAGTTTGTCGCACCCCAAAAACTCTACAATGTTACCTTACTCCGACGGATTCCACTCAAATTTTTTAAAACCTATATTTTTAATCCATTATCATCGTCCCAAATAATATATAGATCTCTATCTAATATATAGGAGTACCCAAAAATACACGAAAAACATGGCTTCTTTAAAAAAAATTTTAATTATAAATTAAAATAGATAAGCTATATTTAAAATGAAAACTATTATCACCGTCAGTACATTGGAATAAGTTATATTTAACCAAAATTTTTTAATTATAAATTAAAAAAATAACTATTTCCCCAAAATAATTCCTATGTACTCTTGTGTACTCCTATGTATCTTGGAGACAATGATAATAGTTACCATATTGTTAATCATCTAAACTCAATCCGATATAAATGAAGTAAAGTTTGCCAGGGTACGAGGAACTTGCCTAACTTCAAAAAAAATTTGTATTTGGAGAATTAAAGTTCAAAAATCGTATTTAGGAAAATAATAATTTTTTTATTTTATTGTAGTAAAAAAACCAAGATTAAGCATCTGGTGTCCAAATTTATAATTAATATGAAAAAATTTTACAATACCGAAGATGGTTAATAGTCAAATCCATCCCTAAAAGATCATTCATTCTTTAAATTAGTTTTCAATTATTTTTTTTAGTCATATTAGTCCTTGAAAGATAAAACGTAAATCAAATTGGTTATTGTATTAGTTAGATGATGACGTGTCAACGTTAAGTGTCACATGGTATGATAACTAAGTAGGTTACAAGATGATTGGTTGACGTGTCAGGTCAATGACACCTAGCATGTAACAATCCAATTTTCTGACAAGTCTCGTCACTGCTAGTCATCAGGTGTCACCTTCCAGTAATCTTATAAAATTTTAGACTCGATAATATTTACTACCTACGAGCCTTTCTTACTAACGGAATCGCGTATGTTAGCTTATTTTTATTATATGCTTTTCTTAACAAACCTATTAGAAATCTTCAGAGATATACAATATAAAATAAACACCAAACTAACAACAAAATTAAAATAGCAACAAGATTACAGAAAAGCTTCCATACATTCATACGTCTTAAGTTAGTTCATACAAACTTGACACGCTTAGCTATATATATATAAATATAGACTTATATACAACTGATAACTTTTCAAAATACCTGGTTCATATAGAAAATTCCTAAACTGGTACCTGTACTAAAAGAAAAGAAAATATCAAGTCCTATCCTTAAAAAATATTACAGAAGTGAGGGAAGCAAAGTCTAAGGAACAAATACCATCTATCGTACATTCTTCTACCATCGAGGCACAAGTTTGCAACCATCAGCTCAGGCATCTCCTGTATGGTCCGACAACACGTGCTCCTCTGGTACCTCTCTGAATATAACTCCAGTGGTGGCAGACAAGTCGAGATCCTCCATCTGAGGAGAAAAGGAAAAAGAAGGGGTGAGAACCTATATGCTTCCCAGTAAGGCAACACTGTAAAAACACGTCTCTCTCGTGAAACCTAAGGTTCTGGCTCTATCGTAATAACTGGCTTGCTAAATCCCTCGGCTACTTCCGTATCGTATTTCTGACATAACTCTATCTTGGCATCTTCCGTTGGGGTTAATGTCGCTTTTTACGCTATTCTCTATGGCTATTGTTCCTAGTTTTATTATCTTAATCTAAGTTTTGGGGAACTTGTGATTATACAATTTTAAATACAAACAGAAATCAGAGAATAGAAGATTAACAAGAAGCAAATAGCATGTAGCAAAAAGAATGAACAGTAAACAATCACAATTAATGCGCAAATAATTTATGATGAATGCCTGCTCCTAGCGCAGGTCATGAGCTCATGCGTCGGTTGTCTATCCGCAACTCAACGTTACTCGGAGCAAATCCCGAATATGATTTCTTTACTGTGTAAGTTAGACACCTTGGCATCACGGTTACCCGTGTCAATTAGGCCTCATCATATAATGTGCATCACAATAAGAAACAGTTCTATCAGTTAGGTGAACATTCCCGCATTAGCAACCATAGGCTATCCGTTAGGCAGGCACTTTCGCATTAGCAGTTTGGCACAAAGGCCCATTTAAATAAACAATATGCTATCAGTTAGGCGGGAACTTCCACATTAGCACTCGGCACAAAGGCCCATTCGAACATACAATATCAATTATCCTTTCTTTCCTAGTTTTTCATTCCTTTTCTTTCCCTTTAAGTATCTTTTCCATCCTTTATTTCTCACCTTCTTTCCTTTCCATCATGCCTCCGCATCACCTTACAGCTAAGCACACCTCCGCATCACCATGAAACTAGGCGTACCTCCGCATCACTGTTTAACTTTAAATCTTCCTAGGGACAACTTACCTTCTTATTCATTTTCCAAACTTGTTTAGCCTAATACCTTTTTGGCGATCAGTTTTCTATTCAACGATTAATATAACAACCAGACTCAGATTTGCGCAAACTTTATGTTCACGTGTTTGTATCGAACTTAAGTTTCATTTGGTTCAAGATTCAAAGAATTTCCATTTCCAGAACAAAAGTTATGCCTATTCTGTTTTGAGAGATTTCTATTTGGTTAACCGGTGAACCGGTTAACTTCCAAAGTGCATAACTAATTTTTTAGGATAGCCATAGCTCTGAAATTTGAACTGAATGAAGTAGACACCATAGGGTTTCATTTGGTTTTGGTTTCATTACAAAAAATTTTCTACATCAGGAGGTATCCATCCAGGAAATCACCACTCTAAATTTGTAAATCCTGTTTACCCATTAGTGAGCAGTAAAATGTTAAAGCCTATAACTTTTAATCCATAACTTCTAAAATTCTGAACTTTTGAGGGAACAAAATATACATCATGAGGGTTCTATAAAAACTAGTTGCACTCAATTTGGAGTTTAGGATCAATACCAGTAACTCAAACAAATCACAGGAATTACCAAACGAGTTTCAGAATTGCATGTTAATAAAACAGTGAACCTTCCATTTTGTAAATTGCGTATTTAATTCTATAAAAATGAAATTACCCCAAAATTTGAAGACAATGTTCTTCACATGCTAATATTTCAACTTTTTTTGGTTTGAATCCAAAAACCTATCAGAATCAAAAGTTGTGTTAGTTGAAAGTTGCTACTGAATTATTTTGAAAACAGATTTTTTAGCAGAATCCATTTATTTTCAAACATTTTTATCTTCCAACCTACTCATCATAAAATTATTAAATTTTGAGAGGATGATCTAACCTCATCAAGGATTACCAGGGAATTATTACAAGATTTTTTAGTGGCTAGATGTTTCCCATAAGATACCCACCCGGTGATTGAAAAAAAGTGAAGATGCTTTCAAGAGTGAAGTTTGCTGATTTTTATAACTACCATGCTAGTGGTATTTGAAATCATTTACCGGAAGAATAAAATTGTATTTATTGTAAATGTTTAGTGTGTATCGGGTCTATCTCAACTAATTTAATTCAATCTTAAATACTTGAAAACTAACTGGATAAACCAGGTTAATTTAAAGGTAGAAATCACGTGAAGTCGACTTCACGTGAAGTTGATATCTGAGAGTCGTTAGATGATTTGACTTATTTGACTAAATTTTCATCCAACGACTTTTATGTATCAACTTTACGTGAAGTCGACTTCACCTGAGTTTTTACCTAATTTAAAATAAAAGTAGTGGATATAATTTTATAAATTTTATATAATAAATTTTAAAAAATAAATTTAATAAAAATTATATTACATTTATTTCAAAACAAATTATTTTAATTTAAATTAAAATAATAATATATAATATAAAAATTAATGTATAAAATTATAATATTTTATATTAATTATAAAATACGTTTTGAATTAGAACGAGTTCACTAAAAAAAATCCGAATCAAAAAGTAAATCCAAACCTAATAAAATATACTTGAAAATCATATCAATTCAGATTGAGTCTCTAACACTCTTAATTTGTAATTTCTTTATGAATTTTTGTACATGACCAACAACACACTTTCGGCTTTTCCATTCACTATTTCATCTTATAAAATAATGCATACTTGAGATGGCCAAATTTATGATGCTTTGGTTTGCATATTTATTTTATAATTCTATTTTTAGTGTTATATATTTTTAGAATTTTATGAAAAAGGATAAAAACATAAATATTAAAAATAAAAATACAAATCAAACATCTATTTACTTTCTCTTGTTCATTTATTTTTGTCCTTGTCTGAGTTAGGGTTACAAATGTTCAAATGCACTTCCATTGAGTATATGGTAGCCACTTAGCATTAGAATTCCCAAAAATAAAATAAAATAAGATCAATTAAAATAATTAAACACTAATTAAATTTAGTTTGGTAATGACTCATGACAACTTATAGTTACTTTGTTCCACCTTTTTTTCCCGTCAATTTGAAACGCCGGCAAATTATTTGGTGAAGAAGTAAATTTGGCCTAATAGCAATACGAGTTCAATTTATTCATTTACATAACAATTAAAATAGTAAAAAATGTGAAAATTAACCATTTTTATTGATATAATAATAGTATAATAAAAAAAACTTAGAAATTAAATCCTAGCAATATATATAGCATTGCCATTGCTCATAATTATTTTTTGTTTAATTTGCATTGCTCATAGGGCAGAAAGTTGGTAAACCATGTAGTAGTAAAACGTTCCATAGTAGGGGGAAGAAGCATAACTGCATAAGAGAAAGAAGGATTGGTAATTAGTAGAGTGGGGGATCTTTACAATAGTATGTGCAGAGGCAGGTGGCACCCTTGCAATATCCACTGCCATATTGTTCTTTAGAGCACTCCTCATAACATTTCTGTGACTCACATTTGTTTAAACGAATCATCTTCTGGCACCAGTGTTCTGGGATCCTTGCCCCATTGGCTCAAGCTCCTCCTTTTACTACATAATCACATGCTAATCCTGCCCAAAACAAAAAATGCACCAATCCTCATCAATGAATTTTAGCTAATTGGCTCTGTTAAGTATAATATTATTTAGGTAGTTATTATGTCTTCGTGAGAAGATGACGGTTAAGATAATAACGCGTATTATGTTAAGCAAATTAGTCAAACATTTTAAATTATTTATTGGGATTCAGATATTATCTTTAGATGAATCATTTGAATAGTCATCTTTATCTTAGTATTAAGAATGATTAGCTACTCCGTAAAAGTGTTGTTTATCATAAGGTCTAAATCTCTGGAGACCTTTAAAACAAAAACAAATCACGCCTTGGGTAGTAAACATAAATTGATACAATTCAGTAAGAGTGAGAAACAACAGAAATTAGTAGATAATAGTGCATGCATATAGTGAAAGAAATAAGCTAAAGATTATAGAAGATGATTAATACCTGAGAAGATAAGCATGAGGAGGAGATGGGGGAGTATGTAAGGTGATTTCATCTTGTAACACCCACAACTAAGTACTCCAATTATCTCAAAGGAATGGGTAATATAGACAGTAATTGGTGCAGTTTTTAGTTCAATCAACAAAATCCAAAAAGCATAGACTAGTTATTTGAGAATTGACAGTTGTCTAGAATTGAAATAGAGTCACATGAACAAAGTAGAACATTACCATGATAGATACCTCATGTTTGGCCAAATCTGAGTAAAACAGAACAACTTTATCACTTTAAAAAGAGTATGAACAAATCAAAGTATCTAATAACTCCAATATTGCTTTCTATACCAGTTGTGACAAGTTTTTTATCTTTGAGCACTAAATCTTTCCTTTTAAATTACTCGATTACTGTTTATATGATATTCGAAGGTGATATTGATTCATCCGAAACCTTTGTTAGGTTCATAAGTTGTGTGTCTTAATGGAGATAAAAAGTTCTGATAATACTAATAGTGGTAAATTTGTTATCTATGGAAAAAGGAGTTTCCATGACATGTGAAAGCATTACAAATTGAAGCTTTTACAAGGTAGAATTTCGTATCAAATACATTCAATACAATAGTGGCCCTTAATTCATCAAGATTATTAATTTGGTTTTGTTTGGGGCTAAAAAATTTGGATATGGAAATAGGATGAGTGTTATACTTTAACGTGATAATTTTTGGTATTTTTTAAACTATGGAAGATACTAAAAAATTGTGTTTAAAAAATTTTTAAAATTTAGGGTATACAAATCGTACCCACCGATTTGTGTTTAAAAAATTAAAAAAATTTGGAGTACATAAATCGGACGGCCCAATTTGTGTACTCCAGATTTTTTTAAATTTTTAAACACAAATCGGATGGTCCAAGTAGAAATCGGACGGTATCTTGCCTCTTCATAAACCTCTAAGAGGATAAAAAGAATAAGTTATGCAAAGAGAAAACTAAGTACATATATATGCATCTCTGTATAACAAAATAACCCAGTAACCAATTCGCTAGCTTCAGGAGTTCAGACGCCTAACGAGACACCTCTCGACCTGCATCTGAAAAACAACAACATAGTATAGGATGAGAACTAGAGGTTTTCAATATAGTAAAGGTGCCACACACATAATATATAAGGTCCTGAGAATGCTAGAGGCAATCCTAGAACACCGACACTCAAATTATAGAGCTTAAAGTATTATACAGAAGCCATAAAAGGTGGTTTTCTAAGAGTATCTAAGCCTAACTTAACTTAACCTTAAAATATAAGTCCCATTCTGCCATTCTTCCATACATCCATCTTCGTCAGTATTTCACAGACAAATAAACAGATAAAGGCAAGCAGAAGAATGTTATAAATACTACAGGTAACAAATATACATTTAACATGGCAAGTACACTTAGGCACACCCAGTTAATGTACAAACAAGTAATTCAAGTAGTATGCATATGATGCATGCCTATCCTATAGCTGATGAGGCTCATCTGTCGATTATCCAGCCAACCCGACAAGTCCAAAAACCTTAGACCGTCCCTCGACGTGCATCCCCAAGAGTCTATGCATAGCTTTTCTCAAATAATCAATATTGCTCAATAGAGGTAAACATTCCCAGGAATTTATAAGTGTCCGGTCACCCTTACGTCGTAGGGTCAACAGAGTATCGAGTTTTCAACCTGGTACATATGGTGGCAAGCCACAGTACTTTATCCAAAGAATCTCGTATCTAAGATCATTTAATCATTCAAGTCAGGTGTCATACATGATCATTCATTTGATTATCAAGTCAAGTATCATACATGATCATCCGTAACATTTCATAGTCAATTCATCACTTTTCACCTTTACTTCATCTCCAAGTTATCCCCATTTCCTAACTTCATCTGAATATCGGATTTAATACTATTATTAATGAGTAACGGAATGAAAATAGAGGTTTAAAGGTTTGAAATAAAGTTTAAAACTCCAAAAATCATGTTTACTAGAACACGGGCCACGCGTACACCTGACTCACGCGTACGCGTGACTTACGCGTACACGTGGGAGTGTAAAGGTGCAACTCGCGCGCGCGTCCCCTTGTCATGCGTACGCGTAGGTGAAAACTTCATGTCACGCGTGCGCGTGGGTCACGCATACGCGTGGACATGCTTGTTAGCTCCTTACGCGTACACATAGAACCAGTCGTGTACACATTGCCAATACCCACGCGTAGGCAACGCGTACGCGTGGGCAACGCGTACGCGTGGACGCACGTTCTTTTAAAAAAATACAGAATCAGTAGCAAAAGCTATAGAATTGTAGTAAAAAACAGTTTTTAGGTACAACTTTCCAACAACCATAACTTTTTCAATTTAAAATATTTTTCTCCCGTTCTTCAAATGGCATGAACTTCACGAACCCAATTTTTATTTTAAAACAAGTTGGGAGAAAATTGAGGGTCTGAAAGCCAAGTTATACCTCACCGAAGTTCGACCAAAAACCAACTTTTGTAAACCCACAAAACCTCTTTCCCATTCAACACAATTTCCATGTTACTAATACAATAACCTGCACATGCTAACTCCAAAAGTCCTTCTTCCTCAACACAACATCCACCATGAGAATCACACTTCGTACCAACATTAATTACACATACACATGCCTAATCCACCAACCACAGTTACATGTACACATGCCAAATCCCACAACCAAACCGTAACTTATAAATCACATACTTGTATCCTCAAATCAATGATTAACAATTTACCAATCCTTCAACTATTCAGCACCATATCAATTCACATTTAAAAATAAGATACTAATCCACAATGTACACATACGTTCCAACTTATCATATGGTCATCTAGTCTAAGTTTTAACAGAATATTATATATTAAATGAAAAAAATTTAAACCATATCTTAACCGATTCCCACGTAACAATCAAGGCAATTTAATTAAAACCAATCACAACCCTAAAACCTCAACTACACAGCTTCCTCTAAGTTCCGGTATTCACAATTTCAAGCTCAAATTACTTATTCACAACATAATATACATTCATAACACATATATACCCAAACTTCACATAAGCAAGAGTGAAGATTCTAAAACATCAAAAATCTAATAAATTCATCATCTCTTCCAATTTTCCAAAAATTGGGAGAAAAGAGTGGCTGAGAATAATTAATGGCTTACCTATGAAATTGTTCCAGTAGAAACGTAGAGCTTAACGCGGTAGACGTGTGACCGCAAACGGTGTGGCGATCGGAGTTCGGACGGAGGAATTACGGCAAATTAAATTTACCGTAAGGGTTCGGGGAGGTTTCTCTTCTTTTCTTCCCTGGAAGGCTTTCAGCTTCGTTATGAAAGTAGAGAGAAAGAAGAGCCCGTGGTTCATTTAATTGCTGGGCCAGTTGGGCCCACGGTCTTGGTTTGGGCCTGGTTCAAAAGGTCTGGTCCGTTCAGTTCAATCTTGGATTGTTTTCTTTGAAATTAGTGTTAAAATTCTTGTCTCTATCCTAATTTGATATAATTAATATTCGCATTTCTAATTTTCTTTTTAAAAACTAATTTATCGACTAATTATTTCCTAATTTAACGGGGTTTACACATGCAAAATCAGAACACTAACAAAAATAATATAAAAAATATTTATCATATAAATAAAATAAATACAATAAAAAATAAAAATATGAAAGAGAGTACTATAAATTTTATAGTTTCAAACAAAAAAAATATTCTATAATTTTTCTAACACTGTCAGTATTCTTTAATTTAGTAATATTTTAAACTATAAATTTTTATTATTTATGGCTATATTATATTTATAATTAATTTTTTTTATTTATTTTGTCTTTTTTTATTGAGTACATCAAAGAAATAAAAAAATCATACAAATAAGAAATAATAAAAATTCCATAAAACTAACAACATATATCATATGAAAAAAATTCAATAAAAAATAAATAAAATTCAAATGAATAAAATCAAATAAAAAAATAAAAAATTTCATACATAACATAAATACAATGTAGTAAAGGATAAAGAAAAAATTTATATGAACAAAAAATAATAAAAATATTATAAAAATTAATAAAATACTTGAAAAATTAGAACACTATAAAAAATAAAAAAGTCAACAATATTTGTCATATAAATAAAAGAAATATAATAAAATAAATAAAAAATCATATGAACAAAGCCAAACAAAAATAAAAGAAGATTTCATACAAAGCATACATATAAAAAATAGTATGGTAAATGATAAAAGAAAACTCATATAAAAATAATATGAGAAATCAGAATACTACACAAATAATATAAAAATATTTATCATATAAATAAAAAATACAATAAAAAATATAAAAATTAAAATATAAAAATGAGTACTAAAAATAATAAAAAATTAAAATATTCAATTTGTTAGTGATTGAAACAAATCCGAATGATTTTGATAAAAAAAATTGGAACAAAGAACTATGAAGAAGTAGGAAAAACTACAAAGAACTACTGTGAAGGTAATAGTTACCAGTATGCTTTTTATAGAAGAAAATAAAAGGTAGGATTGGTAAAAAAGAAATAAAATTTTCACCTAATTTTCCAAGAGTAATTAGCAACCATGAACATGAAACACATAAACTACACATTTTAGCTTCTCCTAAACAAACATAAAAGTGAAACTTTCAAAAGGTTCAAACGCGCTTCTCTCTTCCCCAAGGCATTTACCAAATACACCTAAGTGTATCTACAGTGTGAGGCGGTAACAAAATATACCCATGCATGACAGGATCATCCCTTATTTTGAGAGGGTTGGGTTGTATCACTTAGCCAAATTCTCTGTCCTCATTATATCGTAAGAAAACCGCTACTACCTACAGCGGTTTACACGCACGTCCCCAAACACATAAACCGCTACTGCTAGTAGCGGTTTATGCACATTCTCCGTTAATAGAAACCGCTGTGTTGCACCCTAACCACGTAATCCGCAACTACCTATAGCGGATTATGTTTTTCTATAAATCGCTGATATCAGTGACGGTTTCAATAGAAATATGAAAAAATGCATTTACGTCTTCGTATTTCAAGAGTTGTATTTGCGTAAAATTAGAATCCAAACATTTTATTTACGTAAATTGCCCTTGAAACGCCGGCAAATTATTTGGTGTGGAAGCAAATTTGGCCTAATAGCAATACGAATTCAATTTATTCATTTAGGTAGTGTTTGGTGGAGAGACGGAGACGAAAAAGACAGAAATTGAAATAAATCTCAATATTCTATTTGGTGTAAAGTGGGAGTAAGAAATTGAAATAAAAAGGAAACTCTAATTTAATTTGCACAAAAGGTAAAATTGGAATTAATTAATTGAAATGAGGATATTTTAGGTATAAAATGTTATTTAAATTTCAATCTTCATCTTTAAAAATTTTAGTCTCCTGTGTCCCTACTTTTTGAAGGTACTGAAATACTGAAATTTTGGGACAGAAATAGAAATTTTAATACTAGTCTATGAACCAACAAATATGATACCGAATCTCAGTCTCTCAATCTCTGTCTCAATACCTCAAAACAAATGCTACCTTACATAACAATGAAAATAGTAAAAAATGTGAAAATTAACCATTTTGATTAATATAATAATAGTATAATAAAAAAACTTAGAAATTAAATCCTAGCAACATATATAGCAGAAAGTTGGTAAACCATGTAGTATTAAAAAGTTACATAGTAGGGGGAAGAAGCATAACTGCATAAGAGAAAGAAGGATTGGTAATTAGTAGAGTGGGGGATCTTTACAATAGTATGTGCAGAAGCAAGTGGCACCCTTGCAATCTCCACCGCCATATTGTTCTTTAGAGCACTCCTCATAACATTTCTGTGACTCACATTTGTTTAAACGAATCATCTTGTGGCACCAGTGTTCTGGGATCCTTGCCCCATTGGCTCTAGCTCCTCCTTTTACTACATAATCACATGCTAATCCTGCCCAAAACAAAAAATGCACCAATCCTCATCAATGAACTTTAACTAATTAGTTCTGCTACGTATAATATTATCTAGGTAGTTACTATGTCTTCCTGAGAAGATGACGATTAAGATAATAATACGTATTATGTTAAGCAAGTTAGTCAAACATTTTAAATTATTTATTGGGATTCAGATATTATCCTTAGATGAATGATCTGAATAGTCATCTTTATCTTAGTATTAAGAATGGTAACTACTCCATAAAAGTGTTGTTTATCATAAGGTCTAAATCTCCGGGGACCCTTAAAATAAAAACAAATCACACCTTGGATAGTTAACATAAATTGATAAATTCAGTAAGAGTGAGAAACCATGGGAATTAGTAGATAATAGTACATGCATATAGTGAAAGAAATAAGCGAAAGGATTATAGAAGATGATTAGTACTTGAGAAGATAAGCATGAGGAGGAGATGGGGGAGAATGTAAGGTGATTTCATCTTGTAACATCCACAACTAAGTACTCCAATTATCTCAAAGGAATGGGTAATATAGACAGTAATTGGTGCAGTTTTTAGTTCAATCAACAAAATCCAAAAATCATAGACTAGTTATTTGAGAATTGACCGGTGTTGCCTAGAATTGAAATGGAGTCATGAACAAGTAGAACATTACCATGATAGATACCTCATGTTTGGCCAAATCTGAGTAAAACAGAACAACTTTAATTAAAAAAGAGTATGAACAAATTAAAGTATCTAATAACTCCAATATTGCTTTCTGTGCCACTTGTGACAAGTTTCTTATCTTTGAGCACTGGTTCTTTCCTTTCAAATTACTCAATTTCTGTTTATATGATATTCGAAGGTGATTTTGATTCATCTGAAACCTTTGTTAGGTTCATAAGTTTTGTGTCCTAATGGAGCTAAAAAGTTCTGATAATACTAATAGTGGTAAATTTGTTACCTATGGGAAAAGGAGTTTTCATGACATGTGGAAGCATTACAAATTAAAGCTTTTTACAAAGTAGAATTTCGTATCAAATACATTCAATACAATAGTGGCCCTTGATTCATCAAGATTATTAATTTGGTTTTGTTTGGAAGTCCATGCCACCAAGAGTTTCTATAATAATTTGTAGAAGTCCTTATTAGGTCCTACAACTTGCATTCTCATTTTTCTTCCACAAAAATAATTACTAAATCATAAGTCCAAATGATGACAACGTTGTTAAATCAGCTTGTTCTTAAAGACAAGCGTAATTCTCCTGTGAATTAGTTATAGTGATGTCACAATGAAAGAGTGATACCTAACTACATGTTTATAGAAAGATATTGGATACTCTATCCACTTGGAATGACCAGAAAACATAGTCCTGATGCATCCAATCCAAAATTATTACATTATGCTTTTATGTCAGGTTTAAAAAATTAAAGCATTACAATTACAAAAACTAGAAATTAGCAACTGTGTTGACTTTGCTAGTAATTGAAAACAGCAATATCATGTTGTAACAGCTTAAAACCAAGATCCGAAGTCCACTTCAGGTTTATATAGAAGATTGCCATGCTTGACGAATTTGGCATAAGAAATTTATAGGTTTTGTTATCAACAATTGTTACGCTCTGTTTATGAATTTATCTCTTCAATTTCATAATAGTAATTGAAGTTATATTGCTTTTGACTATCAAGAACAGGTACTCCACTTGGCGCTCAGAATATGAAATAATTGAAAAAAAAAGCACATATTAAAGAGAATAAAAGCACATAACCTTGCATTTAGAGTTAAATAAACAAGACAAAACTTGAGTTTGATTGTTCATAAAAATATATGGCTTCCCAATGCAAAAAGGAAAGAGGACTCAATATCCAAACAAAACTAAGTAAATTCCAAAAAAACAAGAAACAACAACCTGATACCCTCCTTTAAGATCA
Source organism: Arachis hypogaea (assembly GCF_003086295.3). NCBI lineage: Eukaryota > Viridiplantae > Streptophyta > Magnoliopsida > Fabales > Fabaceae > Arachis > Arachis hypogaea. Next base: position 9,698,857 of record NC_092041.1, on the reverse strand, counting down.
TTGACAACATCATATGGAATGGGAGTCACAGTCTCTAATGTGGCACCTTCAACCATGAATCCAGGTTTAGGTCCCTCAGGCTGTCTCTTGGTACTGATCTTTTGTCCATTAGCCTTTGCCTCAGCCTTCAGTTTGTCATTGTTGATCTTCCTGAGGCGGAACTCCTCAGTGCACCTTGAAGGCATTACGTGCTCTACACGCACATGAACACAGGCTATTAATAAGCTTTTATAAATGTATAATAGAAACATTCAACAAAAAAAAAAGTTATAGTGGATACTTTTTTTATATTCTCTTTAACAAAAGAGTCCTACAAACTGAAACACTGAATGAAATACAACAATTCGTTTGCTCAAAGTTTGACAAACCACACACCAACTTTTTTTATATTCTCTTTAATCATTGTATTTCCACCAGGCAGGAAACTGAGGAACACAATAATAATTCATAACTCAGAAACCGTAAAAAACAATTTTTTTCTACAGAACACACTACTAGAGCAAGTAAGCACGCTAACTCACATTTAGAAGATGCACCAATTAGCAACAATCATCAAAATAAATTGAAAAATCCTAAAAGCATGTATAACTTGATCTGTGTCAACATTGAACTAATCACTAGCAATGAGCTATAGATCAAATGATATAGTCACCCATATTTATCTAGAAGTCACGGGTTCGAGTTTTACTATCTTTAGAAAAAAAAACATTATTATTAAAAAATATTTTTGATATTTTCGTTAAACACCAATAAATCAATCTGTTTGTGCCAACAAATTAAACAACCTTTTTTTCTTTCTACGTCAAGATTATTTAAAAAAAAAAGATTGACTATAAGCGATCTCTTAATAGCACCAGCACCAGTACTATTATACTGGTACTCAATTATCAACATACACCTTTGTTAATTCCCTTTAATTATTTTGACTTAGTTTAATGCAATTGTTACAATAATCTGTATCTAGCTATATAGATTATTATGGAATATGTACTTACATATGGAAGGACAGTAGATTGATGCCTAATTCTTGATTTAGTAACGATCCTCTTATTCTTAATTTATTGTACCTCATTCTTTATTAATTCTATGTTTGAATTTTAATGTGGACGTAACAAACGACATCGCAGTCAATATATAATTTTTCAATCATGTTATAAATATACTAAAAATTAGTTCCTAATTAACCATTTTATATAAAAAAAATATATTTTGCATTTCATAAAACAATTTTTTTATATTACTGTAAATAAAATTGACTATTCTAATAATTAATTATTTAATAGAAACATATATATATATATATATATATACAAATTAGTTCTTTAATTTATTTTTTAATATTTAAAATTTAAAATTTTATTTCGTCAAAGATGATTAAACCAATAAAATTAAAATAGGGATTACAAAATGAATTGAATTTAAATTACATTTCAAATTATAATAATTTAGAAAAAGGAATTTCGCTAACATTGCAAACACTATTGAGTAATTAGAGACAATAATTACCAACTAAATAAGATATATGTAAAACTAAAATAATTAAACATAAATTTGCTATTAATAAAAAAAATATCAAAATAAATATTTTTTTCTAAAACTAACAAACAGTAGAGCCTCAATTTGAATTATGAGTAAATATTCTGCACCCAAACATTATCTCCGATGATAATATTCTCAATGGAATGAGAGAAGGAACATGGTGAACTATTTGAAAATTGTTATCATACCAAGGAGCAATCTCTGATTTTCAGGATCATCATAGACAATGTAACCATGTAATTGAGATGTAATTATGGAAGAATTAATATTACGGTCGAAACTTGCAGAATATCGAAAAATGGATGTCCAAGATTCTTCAACTCCATATCTTTCCATCCTCCACATTGTGACACGCAGCTCATTAAAATATATTAAGCAAAGAGAACCCCTGAATTCAAATAACGTGAGTTTTGTACCTTGATCCCTGGGCGCCATAGAAAAGGATTGGAACCTCTCATGTCGAAATTGAAAGCCCATATTGACACATTTCCATCAACATCCTTACCAGTCCAATGAAGTGCCCCATTTAAATAAGTACAATAATTATACAAATTTCTCAAATATTTGGGATAATCTACCTCAATATTTATCCATGTCGATGTTCCAACTGTGTGCATTTCAACAACCATATTATGATCATGTTTAAAAATATGTATTCTCATTACCTTGTATTGGTTTGTTTTTGGGTGGAAACCAAAACCCCAACATATTCGCTTGCAAAGTTTTAGGATTGGAAGATTTTTTGGAAGTCGTATGAACTCACCTGTTATCGGGTTACAAACAAGCGAAATGTTTATATACTTTGCACCGCTCAAGTAAAAAAGACCATTACAAGAAAGCACGTCAACATAAACTCTTGTACCCTGGATTGAGTTAGAATTAGGAAGAGGAATCTCAAATTTAGGTTTTATGCTGCTGTTATTATTGGGATCCAGGACCTCAAACACAAATGAATCATTTCTCCTTTCACGCCATTCAATTCGGTCATATTCAACAAGGTGAAAGATTCTTGAATGGAAGGATCGGATCATGGTAGCAGGAAGTGTATGAGTAAAGAGTAACTTGGCAAAGTTTGGATCAGAAATCAACGTGTTCCAATGCTTACAAACACATCTGCAAATCAGAACAGACTTTATGGGAAGTCTAACAAAAATATCGGTAATTATATGGACTGGAAGACTGACAAAACAAGATCTTCGTATTTGGGATTTCCTGGCATTAAGCACAATATAATTCAGAAAAAGAGAAATAAGAAATTTACGGTATTGTTTTGTGTTAATCTATACAAAAATAAAATATGACTTACCTCACCCAGCGTGTAAAGAAGCATTGAAAGAAGAATTTGATCATTTTAGTCATCACTCTTACTTAACAATGATTGTTAGGAGAAGCAGCCACCCGATAATTGAAACAAGTAAAGTTGATGATTTTAAGGGTGAAGTTTGCAGATTTTTAGTATCAGCTCTAATCCAATATATTATCGTATGAACGTATTGCTTATTTAATAATTAAGAACCCTTAAGTAAGGGGAGAGAATTCAGTTAGAGTTTTTAGCTTTTATTTTAATTTTTGAATGAATAATGGAAATGTATCTTATCATTATCATTGCGCGTTTAATTTGCGTTTTTATTATTTACTTTTAATATTTTTTATTTTTAAGATTTTGTAAAAAGAATAATAAAAATAATAAAATTCTACTTTTTAGTTTTTCTTTTGTTTTTATAAAATTGTAAAACAAAATATTAAATGAAGTGGAAAAATAAAAGTCGAAACCAAACTGAGAATTTAATTTATAGGATATTTGATCTTTGATGTATTGTATCTTCTTTTTTATGGTGACTGTATTGTATCTTCTTTAATTTCTATAAATGATAGTCAATATCATATTTTAAATATAAAATGAGAGTGAAAAACTCAAGCTTATCTATGAACACATAAAACGTGACAATAAGGAACAATTTTTTTATATATATAAAATAATACAATAATAGGGTCAGTGACTAATTGTTGATGACACTAATAATCATAAATTAACAAATTGCACCCCCCCTTCCCTTCCAAAAGAATAAAATTGTATTTATTTTGAATATTTAATGTGTACCGAGTCTATCTTAACAAATTTAACTTAATTTTAAATTTACTTGAAAATTAATTGGATAAATCAGGTTAATTTTTTTTTTTTTACCTAAGATAGGAGACTCGAACCCGCAACTTCTTAATTGAGTATGAAGAGATTATGTCATTTGAGCTATTACTCATTGACATAAACCAGGTTAATTTGACATAAAAGTAGTAATATAATTTTATAAATTTTATATAATATATTTTAATTTTATAAATTTTATATAATAATTTTAAAAATTATATTTAATAAATATTATATTACATTTATCTCAAAAAATTATTTTAAATTAAAATAATAACATATCTTTATTTTTAAATTATAAATTAAATTATTTACTTAGCTGGTTGCTTTTTAAATTTTTAAATATACTTTCTCAGATTGTTAGATATTTAATTTTTAAAATTATTGAATTAATTTAAAAAATTATTTATAAATTATAAATTATTTGCTTAAGTTATTAATTTTTTTAATTTTTAAATTATAGTTATATTTTATTTTTATTATTTTTAAATACACTTTTTTTAAGTTGTTAGATATTTAAATTTTAATATTATTGAACTAATTTAAAAAAAATTATTTATAAATTATAAATTATTTGCTTAGATTATTATTTTTTAATTTTTTAATTATAGTTATATTTTAATTTTATAATAACATTACTCTTTTATTTTTAAAAAGGATAATAATAAGTTTTCGTAGCTTAATAACAATAATAATTTTATTTAAAAACTAAATAGAAAGATAATAAATATCCCATGATTTTTATAGTGTTAAGTTAGTTAGTTGTTTGGGTTTATAATTCAAATTTAAATTTAAAGTTACAATTAATCTCTTTGATTTTTGAAAAATCTATAGTGTTAATTTAGTTAGTTGTTAGGTTTATAATTCAAATTTAAATTTAAATTTTATTTTTATAGTAATATAAATAGAAAGTTTTTATGCTGATATGATGCTCATATATTGAATTTGGGGATTATTTCTTATGTATTATTATTAAAAAAATTTTAAAATTTTATTTATAAATTATAAATTAAATTATTTACTTAAGTTATTTTTTTTTAAATTTCAAATATACTTTTTTAGGTTATTAGTGATTTAGTTTTAAAAATTATTGAATTAATTTAAAAAATTATTTATAAATTATAAATTATTTGTTTAAGTTGTTACTTTTTAATTTTTAAATTGTAGTTATATTTTATTTTTGTTATTTTTAAATACATATTTTTAGATTGTTAGATATTTAGATTTTAATATTATTGAAATAATTAAAAAATATTTATAAATTATTAATTATTTACTATTTTTTAATTTTTAAATTGTAGTTATATTTTAATTTTATTATAATAACATTACTCTCTTATTTTAAAAAAAAAAAGTAATAATAAGCTTCCGTAGCTTAATAACAAATTTACAATAATAATTTTATTTAAAAAAATAAATAGAAATATAATAAATATCCCATGGTTTTTATAGTGTTAAGTTAGTTGGTTGTTAGGGTTTATAATTTAAATTTAAATTAAATTTTTATTTTTGTAGTAATACATATAAAAAATTATTATGCTAATATGATGCTTATAAATTGAATTTGAAATTATTTACTTAGCTGTTGTGATTAAACATTTTTATAATTTTATTTATAAATTACAAATTAAATTATTTATTTAAGTTATTATTTTTTAATTTTTAAAATTTTATTCTATAAATTTGTATTTATATATTTTAGTATTTTTTATTTAAATTGTTATTTTAATTTTATTTCGTTATAAATATTTTTATAATATCATTTTTTTGTTGAACAAAAATAATTCGATCTGCTTTACAGATATATCACACCAAAGATTAAGCGTATTTTTTTCTGAAATAAAAGAAAAAAATTATTATTTTGTTAAACTTCATTCTTCAACTTTAATTTTTTAAATATGTTATTTTTTTAAGAACAAGTTTGTCGCACCCCAAAAACTCTACAATGTTACCTTACTCCGACGAATTCCACTCAAATTTTTTAAAACCTATATTTTTAATCCATTATCATCGTCCCAAATAATATATAGATCTCTATCTAATATATAGGAGTACCCAAAAATACACGAAAAACATGGCTTCTTTAAAAAAAATTTTAATTATAAATTAAAATAGATAAGCTATATTTAAAATGAAAACTATTATCACCGTCAGTACATTGGAATAAGTTATATTTAACCAAAATTTTTTAATTATAAATTAAAAAAATAACTATTTCCCCAAAATAATTCCTATGTACTCTTGTGTACTCCTATGTATCTTGGAGACGATGATAATAGTTACCATATTGTTAATCATCTAAACTCAATCCGATATAAATGAAGTAAAGTTTGCCAGGGTACGATAACTTGCCTAACTTCAAAAAAAATTTGTATTTGGAGAATTAAAGTTCAAAAATCGTATTTAGGAAAATAATAATTTTTTTATTTTATTGTAGTAAAAAAACCAAGATTAAGCATCTGGTGTCCAAATTTATAATTAATATGAAAAAATTTTACAATACCGAAGATGGTTAATAGTCAAATCCATCCCTAAAAGATCATTCATTCTTTAAATTAGTTTTCAATTATTTTTTTTAGTCATATTAGTCCTTGAAAGATAAAACGTAAATCAAATTGGTTATTGTATTAGTTAGATGATGACGTGTCAACGTTAAGTGTCACATGGTATGATAACTAAGTAGGTTACAAGATGATTGGTTGACGTGTCAGGTTAATGACACCTAGCATGTAACAATCCAATTTTCTGACAAGTCTCGTCACTGCTAGTCATCAGGTGTCACCTTCCAGTAATCTTATAAAATTTTAGACTCGATAATATTTACTACCTACGAGCCTTTCTTACTAACGGAATCGCGTATGTTAGCTTATTTTTATCATATGCTTTTCTTAACAAACCTATTAGCAATCTTCAGAGATATACAATATAAAATAAACACCAAACTAACAACAAAATTAAAATAGCAACAAGATTACAGAAAAGCTTCCATACATTCATACGTCTTAAGTTAGTTTATACAAACTTGACACGCTTAGCTATATATATATAAATATAGACTTATATACAACTGATAACTTTTCAAAATACCTGGTTCATATAGAAAATCCCTAAACTGGTACCCGTACTAAAAGAAAAGAAAATATCAAGTCCTATCCTTAAAAAATATTACAGAAGTGAGGGAAGCAAAGTCTAAGGAACAAATACCATCTATCGTACATTCTTCTACCATCGAGGCACAAGTTTGCAACCATCAGCTCAGGCATCTCCTGTATGGTCCGACAACACGTGCTCCTCTGGTACCTCTCTGAATATAACTCCAGTGGTGGCAGACAAGTCGAGATCCTCCATCTGAGGAGAAAAGGAAAAAGAAGGGGTGAGAACCTATATGCTTCCCAGTAAGGCAACACTGTAAAAACACGTCTCTCTCGTGAAACCTAAGGTTCTGGCTCTATCGTAATAACTGGCTTGCTAAATCCCTCGGCTACTTCCGTATCGTATTTCTGACATAACTCTATCTTGGCATCTTCCGTTGGGGTTAATGCCGTTTTTTACGCTATTCTCTATGGCTATTGTTCCTAGTTTTATTATCTTAATCTAAGTTTTGGGGAACTTGTGATTATACAATTTTAAATACAAACAGAAATCAGAGAATAGAAGATTAACAAGAAGCAAATAGCATGTAGCAAAAAGAATGAACAGTAAACAATCACAATTAATGCGCAAATAATTTATGATGAATGCCTGCTCCTAGCGCAGGTCATGAGCTCATGCGTCGGTTGTCTATCCGCAACTCAACGTTACTCGGAGCAAATCCCGAATATGATTTCTTTACTGTGTAAGTTAGACACCTTGGCATCACGGTTACCCGTGTCAATTAGGCCTCATCATATAATGTGCATCACAATAAGAAACAGTTCTATCAGTTAGGTGAACATTCCCGCATTAGCAACCTTAGGCTATCCGTTAGGCAGGCACTTTCGCATTAGCAGTTTGGCACAAAGGCCCATTTAAATAAACAATATGCTATCAGTTAGGCGGGAACTTCCACATTAGCACTCGGCACAAAGGCCCATTCGAACATACAATATCAATTATCCTTTCTTTCCTAGTTTTTCATTCCTTTTCTTTCCCTTTAAGTATCTTTTCCATCCTTTATTTCTCACCTTCTTTCCTTTCCATCATGCCTCCGCATCACCTTACAGCTAAGCACACCTCCGCATCACCATGAAACTAGGCGTACCTCCGCATCACTGTTTAACTTTAAATCTTCCTAGGGACAACTTACCTTCTTATTCATTTTCCAAACTTGTTTAGCCTAATACCTTTTTGGCGATCAGTTTTCTATTCAACGATTAATATAACAACCAGACTCAGATTTGTGCAAACTTTATGTTCACGTGTTTGTATCGAACTTAAGTTTCATTTGGTTCAAGATTCAAAGAATTTCCATTTCCAGAACAAAAGTTATGCCTATTCTGTTTTGAGAGATTTCTATTTGGTTAACCGGTGAACCGGTTAACTTCCAAAGTGCATAACTAATTTTTTAGGATAGCCATAGCTCTGAAATTTGAACTGAATGAAGTAGACACCATAGGGTTTTATTTGGTTTTGGTTTCATTACAAAAAATTTTCTACATCAGGAGGTATCCATCCAGGAAATCACCACTCTAAATTTGTAAATCCTGTTTACCCATTAGTGAGCAGTAAAATGTTAAAGCCTATAACTTTTAATCCATAACTTCTAAAATTCTGAACTTTTGAGGGAACAAAATATACATCATGAGGGTTCTATAAAAACTAGTTGCACTCAATTTGGAGTTTAGGATCAATACCAGTAACTCAAACAAATCACAGGAATTACCAAACGAGTTTCAGAATTGCATGTTAATAAAACAGTGAACCTTCCATTTTGTAAATTGCGTATTTAATTCTATAAAAATGAAATTACCCCAAAATTTGAAGACAATGTTCTTCACATGCTAATATTTCAACTTTTTTTGGTTTGAATCCAAAAACCTATCAGAATCAAAAGTTGTGTTAGTTGAAAGTTGCTACTGAATTATTTTGAAAACAGATTTTTCAGCAGAATCCATTTATTTTCAAACATTTTTATCTTCCAACCTACTCATCATAAAATTATTAAATTTTGAGAGGATGATCTAACCTCATCAAGGATTACCAGGGAATTATTACAAGATTTTTTAGTGGCTAGATGTTTCCCATAAGATACCCACCCGGTGATTGAAAAAAAGTGAAGATGCTTTCAAGAGTGAAGTTTGCTGATTTTTATAACTACCGCTAGTGGTATTTGAAATCATTTACCGGAAGAATAAAATTGTATTTATTGTAAATGTTTAGTGTGTATCGGGTCTATCTCAACTAATTTAATTCAATCTTAAATACTTGAAAACTAACTGGATAAACCAGGTTAATTTAAAGGTAGAAATCACGTGAAGTCGACTTCACGTGAAGTTGATATCTGAGAGTCGTTAGATGATTTGACTTATTTGACTAAATTTTCATCCAACGACTTTTATGTATCAACTTTACGTGAAGTCGACTTCACCTGAGTTTTTACCTAATTTAAAATAAAAGTAGTGGATATAATTTTATAAATTTTATATAATAAATTTTAAAAAATAAATTTAATAAAAATTATATTACATTTATTTCAAAACAAATTATTTTAATTTAAATTAAAATAATAATATATAATATAAAAATTAATGTATAAAATTATAATATTTTATATTAATTATAAAATACGTTTTGAATTAGAACGAGTTCACTAAAAAAAATCCGAATCAAAAAGTAAATCCAAACCTAATAAAATATACTTGAAAATCATATCAATTCAGATTGAGTCTCTAACACTCTTAATTTGTAATTTCTTTATGAATTTTTGTACATGACCAACAACACACTTTCGGCTTTTCCATTCACTATTTCATCTTATAAAATAATGCATACTTGAGATGGCCAAATTTATGATGCTTTGGTTTGCATATTTATTTTATAATTCTATTTTTAGTGTTATATATTTTTAGAATTTTATGAAAAAGGATAAAAACATAAATATTAAAAATAAAAATACAAATCAAACATCTATTTACTTTCTCTTGTTCATTTATTTTTGTCCTTGTCTGAGTTAGGGTTACAAATGTTCAAATGCACTTCCATTGAGTATATGGTAGCCACTTAGCATTAGAATTCCCAAAAATAAAATAAAATAAGATCAATTAAAATAATTAAACACTAATTAAATTTAGTTTGGTAATGACTCATGACAACTTATAGTTACTTTGTTCCACCTTTTTTTTCCCGTCAATTTGAAACGCCGGCAAATTATTTGGTGAAGAAGTAAATTTGGCCTAATAGCAATACGAGTTCAATTTATTCATTTACATAACAATTAAAATAGTAAAAAATGTGAAAATTAACCATTTTTATTGATATAATAATAGTATAATAAAAAAAACTTAGAAATTAAATCCTAGCAATATATATAGCATTGCCATTGCTCATAATTATTTTTTGTTTAATTTGCATTGCTCATAGGGCAGAAAGTTGGTAAACCATGTAGTAGTAAAACGTTCCATAGTAGGGGGAAGAAGCATAACTGCATAAGAGAAAGAAGGATTGGTAATTAGTAGAGTGGGGGATCTTTACAATAGTATGTGCAGAGGCAGGTGGCACCCTTGCAATATCCACTGCCATATTGTTCTTTAGAGCACTCCTCATAACATTTCTGTGACTCACATTTGTTTAAACGAATCATCTTCTGGCACCAGTGTTCTGGGATCCTTGCCCCATTGGCTCAAGCTCCTCCTTTTACTACATAATCACATGCTAATCCTGCCCAAAACAAAAAATGCACCAATCCTCATCAATGAATTTTAGCTAATTGGTTCTGTTAAGTATAATATTATTTAGGTAGTTATTATGTCTTCGTGAGAAGATGACGGTTAAGATAATAACGCGTATTATAGGGGTGCACATGGGCCGGGTGAAGCCGGGTTTGATGTGACCCAGACCCGACCCGAAATAAACACCGGGTCTATTTATTAGACCCGAACCCGGCCCTAGACCCGATGAAACCAATACACTTTCGGGCCACAATTATATCGGGTGAAAACCGGGCCGTTAACATTACATCGTTGATACCTTCTTGTAAACTAGCATATAAAAATATCCAAATTTCCAAGGCTCCAACCATTAGTTAACATGGTAAAATTCACTTAGAAAAATATAACAAGAACCGACCATTTTTCAAAATTAAAGCATAACCACAATCAATATTAAAGCATAACCACAATCAATACTAATATTGTCTAATAATACCAAATATTTAAATCAATACAAATAACACAATCTTATGTATTAGTCTAAAATCTTATGCATTCTAAACATAAAACATTAACTTATAGTCTTATAATGACTAATAACACAAAATATTAAGGTTTACAATACTTAAATTCTACGTAAGAATAATCATGATTCATCACTAATAACACAAAATATTAATTGTGTATGATGACCGGGCCACCGGGCCGACTTCGGGTGACCCGAGCTATGGCCCGGACCCGACCCGAAATAATGACCGGGTCTATTTTTGAGACCCGTACCCGGCCCTAAACCCGATGAAATCACTTCAAATTAGTTCCTAAAGTGTTCGGGACCGGGCCGGGCCTTCGGGCCGGACCGGGTCTGTGCACCCCTAGCGTATTATGTTAAGCAAATTAGTCAAACATTTTAAATTATTTATTGGGATTCAGATATTATCTTTAGATGAATCATTTGAATAGTCATCTTTATCTTAGTATTAAGAATGATTAGCTACTCCGTAAAAGTGTTGTTTATCATAAGGTCTAAATCTCTGGAGACCTTTAAAACAAAAACAAATCACGCCTTGGGTAGTAAACATAAATTGATACAATTCAGTAAGAGTGAGAAACAACAGAAATTAGTAGATAATAGTGCATGCATATAGTGAAAGAAATAAGCTAAAGGATTATAGAAGATGATTAATACCTGAGAAGATAAGCATGAGGAGGAGATGGGGGAGTATGTAAGGTGATTTCATCTTGTAACACCCACAACTAAGTACTCCAATTATCTCAAAGGAATGGGTAATATAGACAGTAATTGGTGCAGTTTTTAGTTCAATCAACAAAATCCAAAAAGCATAGACTAGTTATTTGAGAATTGACAGTTGTCTAGAATTGAAATAGAGTCACATGAACAAAGTAGAACATTACCATGATAGATACCTCATGTTTGGCCAAATCTGAGTAAAACAGAACAACTTTATCACTTTAAAAAGAGTATGAACAAATCAAAGTATCTAATAACTCCAATATTGCTTTCTATACCAGTTGTGACAAGTTTTTTATCTTTGAGCACTAAATCTTTCCTTTTAAATTACTCGATTACTGTTTATATGATATTCGAAGGTGATATTGATTCATCCGAAACCTTTGTTAGGTTCATAAGTTGTGTGTCTTAATGGAGATAAAAAGTTCTGATAATACTAATAGTGGTAAATTTGTTATCTATGGAAAAAGGAGTTTCCATGACATGTGAAAGCATTACAAATTGAAGCTTTTACAAGGTAGAATTTCGTATCAAATACATTCAATACAATAGTGGCCCTTAATTCATCAAGATTATTAATTTGGTTTTGTTTGGGGCTAAAAAATTTGGATATGGAAATAGGATGAGTGTTATACTTTAACGTGATAATTTTTGGTATTTTTTAAACTATGGAAGATACTAAAAAATTGTGTTTAAAAAATTTTTAAAATTTAGGGTATACAAATCGTACCCACCGATTTGTGTTTAAAAAATTAAAAAAATTTGGAGTACATAAATCGGACGGCCCAATTTGTGTACTCCAGATTTTTTAAAATTTTTAAACACAAATCGGATGGTCCAAGTAGAAATCGGACGGTATCTTGCCTCTTCATAAACCTCTAAGAGGATAAAAAGAATAAGTTATGCAAAGAGAAAGCTAAGTACATATATATGCATCTCTGTATAACAAAATAACCCAGTAACCAATTCGCTAGCTTCAGGAGTTCAGACGCCTAACGAGACACCTCTCGACCTGCATCTGAAAAACAACAACATAGTATAGGATGAGAACTAGAGGTTTTCAATATAGTAAAGGTACCACACACATAATATATAAGGTCCTGAGAATGCTAGAGGCAATCCTAGAACACCGACACTCAAATTATAGAGCTTAAAGTATTATACAGAAGCCATAAAAGGTGGTTTTCTAAGAGTATCTAAGCCTAACTTAACTTAACCTTAAAATATAAGTCCCATTCTGCCATTCTTCCATACATCCATCTCCGTCAGTATTTCACAGACAAATAAACAGATAAAGGCAAGCAGAAGAATGTTATAAATACTACAGGTAACAAATATACATTTAACATGGCAAGTACACTTAGGCACACCCAGTTAATGTACAAACAAGTAATTCAAGTAGTATGCATATGATGCATGCCTATCCTATAGCTGATGAGGCTCATCTGTCGATTATCCAGCCAACCCGACAAGTCCAAAAACCTTAGACCGTCCCTCGACGTGCATCCCCAAGAGTCTATGCATAGCTTTTTCTCAAATAATCAATATTGCTCAATAGAGGTAAACATTCCCAGGAATTTATAAGTGTCCGGTCACCCTTACGTCGTAGGGTCAACAGAGTATCGAGTTTTCAACCTGGTACATATGGTGGCAAGCCACAGTACTTTATCCAAAGAATCTCGTATCTAAGATCATTTAATCATTCAAGTCAGGTGTCATACATGATCATTCATTTGATTATCAAGTCAAGTATCATACATGATCATCCGTAACATTTCATAGTCAATTCATCACTTTTCACCTTTACTTCATCTCCAAGTTATCCCCATTTCCTAACTTCATCTGAATATCGGGTTTAATACTATTATTAATGAGTAACGGAATGAAAATAGAGGTTTAAAGGTTTGAAATAAAGTTTAAAACTCCAAAAATCATGTTTACTAGAACACGGGCCACGCGTACACCTGACTCACGCGTACGCGTGACTTACGCGTACACGTGGGAGTGTAAAGGTGCAACTCGCGCGCGCGTCCCCTTGTCATGCGTACGCGTAGGTGAAAACTTCATGTCACGCGTGCGCGTGGGTCACGCATACGCGTGGACATGCTTGTTAGCTCCTTACGCATACACATAGGACCAGTCGTGTACACATTGCCAATACCCACGCGTAGGCAACGCGTACGCGTGGGCAACGCGTAGGCAACGCGTACGCGTGGGCCACGCTTACGCGTGGACGCACGTTCTTTTAAAAAAATACAGAATCAGTAGCAAAAGCTATAGAATTGTAGTAAAAAACAGTTTTTAGGTACAACTTTCCAACAACCATAACTTTTTCAATTTAAAATATTTTTCTCCCGTTCTTCAAATGGCATGAACTTCACGAACCCAATTTTTATTTTAAAACAAGTTGGGAGAAAATTGAGGGTCTGAAAGCCAAGTTATACCTCACCGAAGTTCGACCAAAAACCAACTTTTGTAAACCCACAAAACCTCTTTCCCATTCAACACAATTTCCATGTTACTAATACAATAACCTGCACATGCTAACTCCAAAAGTCCTTCTTCCTCAACACAACATCCACCATGAGAATCACACTTCGTACCAACATTAATTACACATACACATGCCTAATCCACCAACCACAGTTACATGTACACATGCCAAATCCCACAACCAAACCGTAACTTATAAATCACATACTTGTATCCTTAAATCAATGATTAACAATTTACCAATCCTTCAACTATTCAGCACCATATCAATTCACATTTAAAAATAAGATACTAATCCACAATGTACACATACGTTCCAACTTATCATATGGTCATCTAGTCTAAGTTTTAACAGAATATTATATATTAAATGAAAAAAATTTAAACCATATCTTAACCGATTCCCACGTAACAATCAAGGCAATTTAATTAAAACCAATCACAACCCTAAAACCTCAACTACACAGCTTCCTCTAAGTTCCGGTATTCACAATTTCAAGCTCAAATTACTTATTCACAACATAATATACATTCATAACACATATATACCCAAACTTCACATAAGCAAGAGTGAACGTTTTTCTCAAACTAATTTGATTCTAAAACATCAAAAATCTAATAAATTCATCATCTCTTCCAATTTTCCAAAAATTGGGAGAAAAGAGTGGCTGAGAATAATTAATGGCTTACCTATGAAATTGTTCCAGTAGAAACGTAGAGCTCAACGCGGTAGACGTGTGACCGCAAACGGTGTGGCGATCGGAGTTCGGACGGAGGAATTACGGCAAATTAAATTTACCGTAAGGGTTCGGGGAGGTTTCTCTTCTTTTCTTCCCTGGAAGGCTTTCAGCTTCGTTATGAAAGTAGAGAGAAAGAAGAGCCCGTGGTTCATTTAATTGCTGGGCCAGTTGGGCCCACGGTCTTGGTTTGGGCCTGGTTCAAAAGGTCTGGTCCGTTCAATCCAATCTTGGATTGTTTTTTTTGAAATTAGTGTTAAAATTCTTGTCTCTATCCTAATTTGATATAATTAATATTCGCATTTCTAATTTTCTTTTTAAAAACTAATTTATCGACTAATTATTTCCTAATTTAACGGGGTTTACACATGCAAAATCAGAACACTAACAAAAATAATATAAAAAATATTTATCATATAAATAAAATAAATACAATAAAAAATAAAAATATGAAAGAGAGTACTATAAATTTTATAGTTTCAAACAAAAAAAAATATTCTATAATTTTTCTAACACTGTCAGTATTCTTTAATTTAGTAATATTTTAAACTATAAATTTTTATTATTTATGGCTATATTATTATTTATAATTAATTTTTTTTATTTATTTTGTCTTTTTTTATTGAGTACATCAAAGAAATAAAAAAATCATACAAATAAGAAATAATAAAAATTCCATAAAACTAACAACATATATCATATGAAAAAAATTCAATAAAAAATAAATAAAATTCAAATGAATAAAATCAAATAAAAAAATAAAAAATTTCATACATAACATAAATACAATGTAGTAAAGGATAAAGAAAGAATTTATATGAACAAAAAATAATAAAAATATTATAAAAATTAATAAAATACTTGAAAAATTAGAACACTATAAAAAATAAAAAAGTCAACAATATTTGTCATATAAATAAAAGAAATATAATAAAATAAATAAAAAATCATATGAACAAAGCCAAACAAAAATAAAAGAAGATTTCATACAAAGCATACATATAAAAAATAGTATGGTAAATGATAAAAGAAAACTCATATAAAAATAATATGAGAAATCAGAATACTACACAAATAATATAAAAATATTTATCATATAAATAAAAAATACAATAAAAAATATAAAAATTAAAATATAAAAATGAGTACTAAAAATAATAAAAAATTAAAATATTCAATTTGTTAGTGATTGAAACAAATCCGAATGATTTTGATAAAAAAAATTGGAACAAAGAACAATGAAGAAGTAGGAAAAACTACAAAGAACTACTGTGAAGGTAATAGTTACCAGTATGCTTTTTATAGAAGAAAATAAAAGGTAGGATTGGTAAAAAAGAAATAAAATTTTCACCTAATTTTCCAAGAGTAATTAGCAACCATGAACATGAAACACATAAACTACACATTTTAGCTTCTCCTAAACAAACATAAAAGTGAAACTTTCAAAAGGTTCAAACGCGCTTCTCTCTTCCCCAAGGCATTTACCAAATACACCTAAGTGTATCTACAGTGTGAGGCGGTAACAAAATATACCCATGCATGACAGGATCATCCCTTATTTTGAGAGGGTTGGGTTGTATCACTTAGCCAAATTCTCTGTCCTCATTATATCGTAAGAAAACCGCTACTACCTACAGCGGTTTACACGCACGTCCCCAAACACATAAACCGCTACTGCTAGTAGCGGTTTATGCACATTCTCCGTTAATAGAAACCGCTGTGTTGCACCCTAACCACATAATCCGCAACTACCTATAGCGGATTATGTTTTTCTATAAATCGCTGATATCAGTGACGGTTTCAATAGAAATATGAAAAAATGCATTTACGTCTTCGTATTTCAAGAGTTGTATTTGCGTAAAATTAGAATCCAAACATTTTATTTACGTAAATTGCCCTTGAAACGCCGGCAAATTATTTGGTGTGGAAGCAAATTTGGCCTAATAGCAATACGAATTCAATTTATTCATTTAGGTAGTGTTTGGTGGAGAGACGGAGACGAAAAAGACAGAAATTGAAATAAATCTCAATATTCTATTTGGTGTAAAGTGGGAGTAAGAAATTGAAATAAAAAGGAAACTCTAATTTAATTTGCACAAAAGGTAAAATTGGAATTAATTAATTGAAATGAGGATATTTTAGGTATAAAATGTTATTTAAATTTCAATCTTCATCTTTAAAAATTTTAGTCTCCTGTGTCCCTACTTTTTGAAGGTACTGAAATACTGAAATTTTGGGACAGAAACAGAAATTTTAATACTAGTCTATGAACCAACAAATATGATACCGAATCTCAGTCTCCCAATCTCTGTCTCAATACCTCAAAACAAATGCTACCTTACATAACAATGAAAATAGTAAAAAATGTGAAAATTAACCATTTTGATTAATATAATAATAGTATAATAAAAAAACTTAGAAATTAAATCCTAGCAACATATATAGCAGAAAGTTGGTAAACCATGTAGTATTAAAAAGTTACATAGTAGGGGGAAGAAGCATAACTGCATAAGAGAAAGAAGGATTGGTAATTAGTAGAGTGGGGGATCTTTACAATAGTATGTGCAGAAGCAAGTGGCACCCTTGCAATCTCCACCGCCATATTGTTCTTTAGAGCACTCCTCATAACATTTCTGTGACTCACATTTGTTTAAACGAATCATCTTGTGGCACCAGTGTTCTGGGATCCTTGCCCCATTGGCTCTAGCTCCTCCTTTTACTACATAATCACATGCTAATCCTGCCCAAAACAAAAAATGCACCAATCCTCATCAATGAACTTTAACTAATTAGTTCTGCTACGTATAATATTATCTAGGTAGTTACTATGTCTTCCTGAGAAGATGACGATTAAGATAATAATACGTATTATGTTAAGCAAGTTAGTCAAACATTTTAAATTATTTATTGGGATTCAGATATTATCCTTAGATGAATGATCTGAATAGTCATCTTTATCTTAGTATTAAGAATGGTAACTACTCCATAAAAGTGTTGTTTATCATAAAGTCTAAATCTCCGGGGACCCTTAAAATAAAAACAAATCACACCTTGGATAGTTAACATAAATTGATAAATTCAGTAAGAGTGAGAAACCATGGGAATTAGTAGATAATAGTACATGCATATAGTGAAAGAAATAAGCTAAAGGATTATAGAAGATGATTAGTACTTGAGAAGATAAGCATGAGGAGGAGATGGGGGAGAATGTAAGGTGATTTCATCTTGTAACATCCACAACTAAGTACTCCAATTATCTCAAAGGAATGGGTAATATAGACAGTAATTGGTGCAGTTTTTAGTTCAATCAACAAAATCCAAAAATCATAGACTAGTTATTTGAGAATTGACCGGTGTTGCCTAGAATTGAAATGGAGTCATGAACAAGTAGAACATTACCATGATAGATACCTCATGTTTGGCCAAATCTGAGTAAAACAGAACAACTTTAATTAAAAAAGAGTATGAACAAATTAAAGTATCTAATAACTCCAATATTGCTTTCTATGCCACTTGTGACAAGTTTCTTATCTTTGAGCACTGGTTCTTTCCTTTCAAATTACTCAATTTCTGTTTATATGATATTCGAAGGTGATTTTGATTCATCTGAAACCTTTGTTAGGTTCATAAGTTTTGTGTCCTAATGGAGCTAAAAAGTTCTGATAATACTAATAGTGGTAAATTTGTTACCTATGGGAAAAGGAGTTTTCATGACATGTGGAAGCATTACAAATTAAAGCTTTTTACAAAGTAGAATTTCGTATCAAATACATTCAATACAATAGTGGCCCTTGATTCATCAAGATTATTAATTTGGTTTTGTTTGGAAGTCCATGCCACCAAGAGTTTCTATAATAATTTGTAGAAGTCCTTATTAGGTCCTACAACTTGCATTCTCATTTTTCTTCCACAAAAATAATTACTAAATCATAAGTCCAAATGATGACAACGTTGTTAAATCAGCTTGTTCTTAAAGACAAGCGTAATTCTCCTGTGAATTAGTTATAGTGATGTCACAATGAAAGAGTGATACCTAACTACATGTTTATAGAAAGATATTGGATACTCTATCCACTTGGAATGACCAGAAAACATAGTCCTGATGCATCCAATCCAAAATTATTACATTATGCTTTTATGTCAGGTTTAAAAAATTAAAGCATTACAATTACAAAAACTAGAAATTAGCAACTGTGTTGACTTTGCTAGTAATTGAAAACAGCAATATCATGTTGTAACAGCTTAAAACCAAGATCCGAAGTCCACTTCAGGTTTATATAGAAGATTGCCATGCTTGACGAATTTGGCATAAGAAATTTATAGGTTTTGTTATCAACAATTGTTACGCTCTGTTTATGAATTTATCTCTTCAATTTCATAATAGTAATTGAAGTTATATTGCTTTTGACTATCAAAAACAGGTACTCCACTTGGCGCTCAGAATATGAAATAATTGAAAACAAAAAAGCACATATTAAAGAGAATAAAAGCACATAACCTTGCATTTAGAGTTAAATAAACAAGACAAAACTTGAGTTTGATTGTTCATAAAAATATATGGCTTCCCAATGCAAAAAGGAAAGAGGACTCAATATCCAAACAAAACTAAGTAAATTCCAAAAAAACAAGAAACAACAACCTGATACCCTCCTTTAAGATCATTGACAACATCATATGGAATGGGAGTCACAGTCTCTAATGTGGCACCTTCAACCATGAATCCAGGTTTAGGTCCCTCAGGCTGTCTCTTGGTACTGATCTTTTGTCCATTAGCCTTTGCCTCAGCCTTCAGTTTGTCATTGTTGATCTTCCTGAGGCGGAACTCCTCAGTGCACCTTGAAGGCATTACGTGCTCTACACGCACATGAACACAGGCTATTAATAAGCTTTTATAAATGTATAATAGAAACATTCAACAAAAAAAAAAGTTATAGTGGATACTTTTTTTATATTCTCTTTAACAAAAGAGTCCCACAAACTGAAACACTGAATGAAATACAACAATTCGTTTGCTCAAAGTTTGACAAACCACACACCAACTTTTTTTATATTCTCTTTAATCATTGTATTTCCACCAGGCAGGAAACTGAGGAACACAATAATAATTCATAACTCAGAAACCGTAAAAAACAATTTTTTTCTACAGAACACACTACTAGAGCAAGTAAGCACGCTAACTCACATTTAGAAGATGCACCAATTAGCAACAATCATCAAAATAAATTGAAAAATCCTAAAAGCATGTATAACTTGATCTGTGTTAACATTGAACTAATCACCAGCAATGAGCTATAGATCAAATGATATAGTCACCCATATTTATCTAGAAGTCACGGGTTCGAGTTTTACTATCTTTAGAAAAAAAAACATTATTATTAAAAAATATTTTTGATATTTTCGTTAAACACCAATAAATCAATCTGTTTGTGCCAACAAATTAAACAACCTTTTTTTCTTTCTACGTCAAGATTATTTAAAAAAAAAAAAGATTTGACTATAAGCGATCTCTTAATAGCACCAGCACCAATACTATTATACTGGTACTCAATTATCAACATACACCTTTGTTAATTCCCTTTAATTATTTTGACTTAGTTTAATGCAATTGTTACAATAATCTGTATCTAGCTATATAGATTATTATGGAATATGTACTTACATATGGAAGGACAGTAGATTGATGCCTAATTCTTGATTTAGTAACGATCCTCTTATTCTTAATTTATTGTACCTCATTCTTTATTAATTCTATGTTTGAATTTTAATGTGGACGTAACAAACGACATCGCAGTCAATATATAATTTTTCAATCATGTTATAAATATACTAAAAATTAGTTCCTAATTAACCATTTTATATAAAAAAAATATATTTTGCATTTCATAAAACAATTTTTTTATATTACTGTAAATAAAATTGACTATTCTAATAATTAATTATTTAATAGAAACATATATATATATATATATATACAAATTAGTTCTTTAATTTATTTTTTAATATTTAAAATTTAAAATTTTATTTCGTCAAAGATGATTAAACCAATAAAATTAAAATAGGGATTACAAAATGAATTGAATTTAAATTACATTTCAAATTATAATAATTTAGAAAAAGGAATTTCGCTAACATTGCAAACACTATTGAGTAATTAGAGACAATAATTACGCAACTAAATAAGATATATGTAAAACTAAAATAATTAAACATAAATTTGCTATTAATAAAAAAAATATCAAAATAAATATTTTTTTCTAAAACTAACAAACAGTAGAGCCTCAATTTGAATTATGAGTAAATATTCTGCACCCAAACATTATCTCCGATGATAATATTCCTCAATGGAATGAGAGAAGGAACATGGTGAACTATTTGAAAATTGTTATCATACCAAGGAGTCGTGATTTTCAGGATCATCATAGACAGTGTAACCATGTAATTGAGATGTAATTATGGAAGAATTAATATTACGGTCGAAACTTGCAGAATATCGAAAAATGGATGTCCAAGATTCTTCAACTCCATATCTTTCCATCCTCCACATTGTGACAAGCAGCTCATTAAAATATATTAAGCAAAGAGAACCCCTGAATTCAAATAACGTGAGTTTTGTACCTTGATCCCTGGGCGCCATAGAAAAGGATTGGAACCTCTCATGTCGAAATTGAAAGCTCATATTGACACATTTCCATCAACATCCTTACCAGTCCAATGAAGTGCCCCATTTAAATAAGTACAATAATTATACAAATTTCTCAAATATTTGGGATAATCTACCTCAATATTTATCCATGTCGATGTTCCAACTGTGTGCATTTCAACAACCATACTATGATCATGTTTAAAAATATGTATTCTCATTACCTTGTATTGGTTTGTTTTTGGGTGGAAACCAAAACCCCAACATATTCGCTTGCAAAGTTTTAGGATTGGAAGATTTTTTGGAAGTCGTATGAACTCACCTGTTATCGGGTTACAAACAAGCGAAATGTTTATATACTTTGCACCGCTCAAGTAAAAAAGACCATTACAAGAAAGCACGTCAACATAAACTCTTGTACCCTGGATTGAGTTAGAATTAGGAAGAGGAATCTCAAATTTAGGTTTTATGCTGCTGTTATTATTGGGATCCAGGACCTCAAACACAAATGAATTATTTCTCCTTTCACGCCATTCAATTCGGTCATATTCAACAAGGTGAAAGATTCTTGAATGGAAGGATCGGATCATGGTAGCAGGAAGTGTATGAGTAAAGAGTAACTTGACAAAGTTTGGATCAGAAATCAACGTGTTCCAATGCTTACAAACACATCTGCAAATCAGAACAGACTTTATGGGAAGTCTAACAAAAATATCGGTAATTATATGGACTGGAAGACTGGCAAAACAAGATCTTCGTATTTGGGATTTCCTGGCATTAAGCACAATATAATTCAGAAAAAGAGAAATAAGAAATTTACGGTATTGTTTTGTGTTAATCTATACAAAAATAAAATATGACTTACCTCATCCAGCTTGTAAAGAAGCATTGAAAGAAGAATTTGATCATTTTAGTCATCACTCTTACTTAACAATGATTGTTAGGAGAAAGCAGCCACCCGATAATTGAAACAAGTAAAGTTGATGATTTTAAGGGTGAAGTTTGCAGATTTTTAGTATCAGCTCTAATCCAATATATTATCGTATGAACGTATTGCTTATTTAATAATTAAGAACCCTTAAGTAAGGGGAGAGAATTCAGTTAGAGTTTTTAGCTTTTATTTTAATTTTTGAATGAATAATGGAAATGTATCTTATCATTATCATTGCGCGTTTAATTTGCGTTTTTATTATTTACTTTTAATATTTTTTATTTTTAAGATTTTGTAAAAAGAATAATAAAAATAATAAAATTCTACTTTTTAGTTTTTCTTTTGTTTTTATAAAATTGTAAAACAAAATATTAAATGAAGTGGAAAAATAAAAGCCGAAACCAAACTGAGAATTTAATTTATAGGATATTTGATCTTTGATGTATTGTATCTTCTTTTTTATGGTGACTGTATTGTATCTTCTTTAATTTCTATAAATGATAGTCAATATCATATTTTAAATATAAAAGGAGAGTGGAAAACTCAAGCTTATCTATGAACACATAAAACGTGACAATAAGGAACAATTTTTTATATATATATAAAATAATACAATAATAGGGTCAGTGACTAATTGTTGATGACACTAATAATCATAAATTAACAAATTGCACCCCCCCTTCCCTTCCAAAAGAATAAAATTGTATTTGTTTTGAATATTTAATGTGTACCGAGTCTATCTTAACAAATTTAACTTAATTTTAAATTTACTTGAAAATTAATTGGATAAATCAGGTTAATTTTTTTTTTTACCTAAGATAGGAGACTCGAACCCGCAACTTCTTAATTGAGTATGAAGAGATTATGTCATTTGAGCTATTACTCATTGACATAAACCAGGTTAATTTGACATAAAAGTAGTAATATAATTTTATAAATTTTATATAATATATTTTAATTTTATAAATTTTATATAATAATTTTAAAAATTATATTTAATAAATATTATATTACATTTATCTCAAAAAAATTATTTTAAATTAAAATAATAACATATCTTTATTTTTAAATTATAAATTAAATTATTTACTTAGCTGGTTGCTTTTTAAATTTTTAAATATACTTTCTCAGATTGTTAGATATTTAATTTTTAAAATTATTGAATTAATTTAAAAAATTATTTATAAATTATAAATTATTTGCTTAAGTTATTAATTTTTTTAATTTTTAAATTATAGTTATATTTTATTTTTATTATTTTTAAATACACTTTTTTTAAGTTGTTAGATATTTAAATTTTAATATTATTGAACTAATTTAAAAAAAATTATTTATAAATTATAAATTATTTGCTTAGATTATTATTTTTTAATTTTTTAATTATAGTTATATTTTAATTTTATAATAACATTACTCTTTTATTTTTAAAAAGGATAATAATAAGTTTTCGTAGCTTAATAACAATAATAATTTTATTTAAAAACTAAATAGAAAGATAATAAATATCCCATGATTTTTATAGTGTTAAGTTAGTTAGTTGTTTGGGTTTATAATTCAAATTTAAATTTAAAGTTACAATTAATCTCTTTGATTTTTGAAAAATCTATAGTGTTAATTTAGTTAGTTGTTAGGTTTATAATTCAAATTTAAATTTAAATTTTATTTTTATAGTAATATAAATAGAAAGTTTTTATGCTGATATGATGCTCATATATTGAATTTGGGGATTATTTGCTTATGTATTATTATTAAAAAAATTTTAAAATTTTATTTATAAATTATAAATTAAATTATTTACTTAAGTTATTTTTTTTTAAATTTCAAATATACTTTTTTAGGTTATTAGTGATTTAGTTTTAAAAATTATTGAATTAATTTAAAAAAATTATTTATAAATTATAAATTATTTGTTTAAGTTGTTACTTTTTAATTTTTAAATTGTAGTTATATTTTATTTTTGTTATTTTTAAATACATATTTTTAGATTGTTAGATATTTAGATTTTAATATTATTGAAATAATTAAAAAATATTTATAAATTATTAATTATTTACTATTTTTTAATTTTTAAATTGTAGTTATATTTTAATTTTATTATAATAACATTACTCTCTTATTTTAAAAAAAAAAGTAATAATAAGCTTCCGTAGCTTAATAACAAATTTACAATAATAATTTTATTTAAAAAAATAAATAGAAATATAATAAATATCCCATGGTTTTTATAGTGTTAAGTTAGTTGGTTGTTAGGGTTTATAATTTAAATTTAAATTAAATTTTTATTTTTGTAGTAATACATATAAAAAATTATTATGCTAATATGATGCTTATAAATTGAATTTGAAATTATTTACTTAGCTGTCGTGATTAAACATTTTTATAATTTTATTTATAAATTACAAATTAAATTATTTATTTAAGTTATTATTTTTTAATTTTTAAAATTTTATTTTATAAATTTGTATTTATATATTTTAGTATTTTTTATTTAAATTGTTATTTTAATTTTATTTCGTTATAAATATTTTTATAATATCATTTTTTTGTTGAACAAAAATAATTCGATCTGCGATATATCACACCAAAGATTAAGCGCATTTTTTTTTGAAATAAAAGAAAAAAATTATTATTTTGTTAAACTTCATTCTTCAACTTTAATTTTTTAAATATGTTATTTTTTTAAGAACAAGTTTGCCGCACCCCAAAAACTCTACAATGTTACCTTACTCCGACGAATTCCACTCAAATTTTTTAAAACCTATATTTTTAATCCATTATCATCGTCCCAGATAATATATAGATCTCTATCTAATATACAGGAGTACCCAAAAATACACGAAAAACATGGCTTCTTTAAAAAAAATTTTAATTATAAATTAAAATAGATAAGCTATATTTAAAATGAAAACTATTATCACCGTCAGTACATTGGAATAAGTTATATTTAACCAAAATTTTTTAATTATAAATTAAAAAAATAACTATTTCCCCAAAATAA
Source organism: Arachis hypogaea (assembly GCF_003086295.3). Classification (NCBI taxonomy): domain Eukaryota; kingdom Viridiplantae; phylum Streptophyta; class Magnoliopsida; order Fabales; family Fabaceae; genus Arachis; species Arachis hypogaea. The sequence continues at coordinate 9,673,279 of NC_092041.1, read as the reverse complement.
TTCCTATGTACTCTTGTGGACTCCTATGTATCTTGGAGACGATGATAATAGTTACCATATTGTTAATCATCTAAACTCAATCCGATATAAATGAAGTAAAGTTTGCCAGGGTACGACGAACTTGCCTAACTTCAAAAAAAATTTGTATTTGGAGAATTAAAGTTCAAAAATCGTATTTAGGAAAATAATAATTTTTTTTATTTTATTGTAGTAAAAAAACCAAGATTAAGCATCTGGTGTCCAAATTTATAATTAATATGAAAAAATTTTACAATACCGAAGATGGTTAATAATCAAATCCATCCCTAAAAGATCATTCATTCTTTAAATTAGTTTTCAATTATTTTTTTTTAGTCATATTAGTCCTTGAAAGATAAAACGTAAATCAAATTGGTTATTGTATTAGTTAGATGATGACGTGTCAACGTTAAGTGTCACATGGTATGATAACTAAGTAGGTTAATACCACATGTCACAAGATGATTGGTTGACGTGTCAGGTCAATGACACCTAGAATGTAACAATCCAATTTTCTGACAAGTCTCGTCACTGCTAGTCATCAGGTGTCACCTTCCAGTAATCTTATAAAATTTTAGACTCGATAATATTTACTACCTACGAGCCTTTCTTACTAACGGAATCGCGTATGTTAGCTTATTTTTATCATATGCTTTTCTTAACAAACCTATTAGCAATCTTCAGAGATATACAATATAAAATAAACACCAAACTAACAACAAAATTAAAATAGCAACAAGATTACAGAAAAGCTTCCATACATTCATACGTCTTAAGTTAGTTCATACAAACTTGACACGCTTAGCTATATATATATAAATATAGACTTATATACAACTGATAACTTTTCAAAATACCTGGTTCATATAGAAAATCCCTAAACTGGTACCTGTACTAAAAGAAAAGAAAATATCAAGTCCTATCCTTAAAAAATATTACAGAAGTGAGGGAAGCAAAGTCTAAGGAACAAATACCATCTATCGTACATTCTTCTACCATCGAGGCACAAGTTTGCAACCATCAGCTCAGGCATCTCCTGTATGGTCCGACAACACGTGCTCCTCTAGTACCTCTATGAATATAACTCCAGTGGTGGCAGACAAGTCGAGATCCTCCATCTGAGGAGAAAAGGAAAAAGAAGGGGTGAGAACCTATATGCTTCCCAGTAAGGCAACACTGTAAAAACACGTCTCTCTCGTGAAACCTAATGTTCTGGCTCTATCGTAAGAACTGGCTTGCTAAATCCCTCGGCTACTTCCGTATCGTATTTCTGACATAACTCTATCTTGGCATCTTCCGTTGGGGTTAATGCCGCTTTTTACGCTATTCTCTATGGCTATTGTTCCTAGTTTTATTATCTTAATCTAAGTTTTGGGGAACTTGTGATTATACAATTTTAAATACAAACAGAAATCAGAGAATAGAAGATTAACAAGAAGCAAATAGCATGTAGCAAAAAGAATGAACAGTAAACAATCACAATTAATGCGCAAATAATTTATGATGAATGCCTGCTCCTAGCGCAGGTCATGAGCTCATGCGTCGGTTGTCTATCCGCAACTCAACGTTACTCGGAGCAAATCCCGAATATGATTTCTTTACTGTGTAAGTTAGACACCTTGGCATCACGGTTACCCGTGTCAATTAGGCCTCATCATATAATGTGCATCACAATAAGAAACAGTTCTATCAGTTAGGTGAACATTCCCGCATTAGCAACCTTAGACTATCCGTTAGGCAGGCACTTTCGCATTAGCAGTTTGGCACAAAGGCCCATTTAAATAAACAATATGCTATCAGTTAGGCGGGAACTTCCACATTAGCACTCGGCACAAAGGCCCATTCGAACATACAATATCAATTATCCTTTCTTTCCTAGTTTTTCATTCCTTTTCTTTCCCTTTAAGTATCTTTTCCATCCTTTATTTCTCACCTTCTTTCCTTTCCATCATGCCTCCGCATCACCTTACAGCTAAGCACACCTCCGCATCACCATGAAACTAGGCGTACCTCCGCATCACTGTTTAACTTTAAATCTTCCTAGGGACAACTTACCTTCTTATTCATTTTCCAAACTTGTTTAGCCTAATACATTTTTGGCGATCAGTTTTCTATTCAACGATTAATATAACAACCAGACTCAGATTTGCGCAAACTTTATGTTCACGTGTTTGTATCGAACTTAAGTTTCATTTGGTTCAAGATTCAAAGAATTTCCATTTCCAGAACAAAAGTTATGCCTATTCTGTTTTGAGAGATTTCTATTTGGTTAACCGGTGAACCGGTTAACTTCCAAAGTGCATAACTAATTTTTTAGGATAGCCATAGCTCTGAAATTTGAACTGAATGAAGTAGACACCATAGGGTTTCATTTGGTTTTGGTTTCATTACAAAAAATTTTCTACATCAGGAGGTATCCATCCAGGAAATCACCACTCTAAATTTGTAAATCCTGTTTACCCATTAGTGAGCAGTAAAATGTTAAAGCCTATAACTTTTAATCCATAACTTCTAAAATTCTGAACTTTTGAGGGAACAAAATATACATCATGAGGGTTCTATAAAAACTAGTTGCACTCAATTTGGAGTTTAGGATCAATACCAGTAACTCAAACAAATCACAGGAATTACCAAACGAGTTTCAGAATTGCATGTTAATAAAACAGTGAACCTTCCATTTTGTAAATTGCGTATTTAATTCTATAAAAATGAAATTACCCCAAAATTTGAAGACAATGTTCTTCACATGCTAATATTTCAACTCTTTTTGGTTTGAATCCAAAAACCTATCAGAATCAAAAGTTGTGTTAGTTGAAAGTTACTACTGAATTATTTTGAAAACAGATTTTTCAGCAGAATCCATTTATTTTCAAACATTTTTATCTTCCAACCTACTCATCATAAAATTATTAAATTTTGAGAGGATGATCTAACCTCATCAAGGATTACCAGGGAATTATTACAAGATTTTTTAGTGGCTAGATGTTTCCCATAAGATCGCGCAATTCGCTGCCTAATTTTTAGTAACCATATCGACAGAATTTTGCTTAGATTCTAACTAACCATTTTGGTTTCCTAAGCTTCCTATCATCTCTTAATCATCTTCATCATTATCAAACACAAACCAACATCATTGCTAGCAAATTACTCATTTCATCATCAACAATCATCATTCACATAATCACAAATATACAATTACACTAGCCTAACCCCTACCTCAATGGAGTCCACTCTTTGATCACCAATTTGGTTTAGGCTCTCTCTTCCTTTCTTGGCCAGCTTCACTCCAAGCTTTGGCCGGCTTCTTTTCTTTACCATCCCTTGTTCTCCTTGCTTAGCTTGATTATCTCCATGAAGTGGTGTGGCTGGAAGCTTGAGGAATCATGTGGATGTGGTGAAGATTGGAAGAACTCCCTGTTCTTCCTCGGTCATTCTCACTCTCGGACTCCTCTCTTCCCCTAACTCCCTTTTTGTCTCTTCTTCTTTGTTTTTAGTTTACACTTAATACTTAACATGACTTATATGAAGAATGATCTGATGATAAAAGGATGGATGATTAAAAAGAGGTGTGGTTCGGTGACAACAATCAAGGAAAGACACTTGTCTAAGTGCATGTGTTCCATCATTAATTACTTCCTATGATTCATCACCCTTGGATAATATATGGAGGAGGTTAAGCCAGCAAAAAGAGAAGAGAGAGTATGGTTTAATTATGATTATGTGGCTTAATCTAGAGAGTGGTTTGATTAAGGAAAATTCGGTTCGATTTTAATTAAGTTAGGTATTTCGGTTCTTTATTT